>NC_061807.1:8121985-8174485 GCF_021462225.1 Girardinichthys multiradiatus | reverse complement strand
GATGATGGTGGAGGATGCAGGAGAAACAAGTTAGACTGAATGAACTTTAGTTTCAACACTAAAAGATAAAAGATCATCTTAATATGTGAACTAAACACATGAACCCAGCTTAGAAACTATTAAAGGAGAAGAAAGCTCCAGATGTTCCATGGAGGTCTCCTGGAGGTCTGCTTCTATATCAGACATCAGTTTTATATCATAACTGAGAAGTTTTATTGAAACCAGTTTAAATGTTGTCTGTAGGTCTGAGTTTCCTGCTGTGCTGCAGAATAAACCAAGGTTAGTAACATTTTCTCTTCTTACAGTAATTCTCTCTCAGAGGAAGATACCAAAGTTATTCAGGAAGATATCTGCTGTCCATGGAGATCTCTGCTTTTAGGTTCTAATGACTTCATTCATGCAAAGACATGTTTTTCTCAATCAGTGAGTTTCATTTCTTTCCTCCCAGCTGGTCTGACTGTGAGTCCCAGTAGATCTCAGTTCTTTGAAGGAGACTCTGTGTCTCTGAGCTGTGAGGAGGACAACATCTCTGCTGGATGGACTGTGAGGAGAAACACAGCCAAACGTCAGTCTGAGTGTAAAGATGGATGGGGGAAACCAGCTGGTTCCTCCTGTAACATCAACAGCCTCTATGAACATGACACTGGAGTGTACTGGTGTGAGTCCAGAGAGGGAGCAGCCAGCAGCAGCATCCAGCTCACTGTCTCTGGTAAGATCAGACTGTGGAGTTAGTGTTGATGAAGCTGTGTGGAAATGGATGAAATGCTGTAGTTTGTCTCTGTGTTGAGGTGGATCAGTGATCCTGCAGAGTCCTGTCCTCCCTGTGATGGAGGGAGATGACGTCACTCTGAGCTGTCAAACAAAGACTTCCTCCAACCTCCCAGCTGCTTTCATTAAAGATGGCTCCCTCATCAGGACTGAGCCTGCAGGTCACATGACCATCCACCATGTGACCTGCTCTGATGAAGGTCTCTACAAGTGTAACATCAGTGGTCATGGAGAGTCTCCATCCAGCTGGATCTCTGTCTCAGGTCAGGATGACTGATCTTCATCTCTAGAATTTATAAAGTCTCTTCATTCATTAATTGGTTCATAGCTTTAGAAATATCTTGATTTCAGTGAAACTCACCACCACCACTTGCACCACCTCCATCCCTCCAACCACTCCTCCTCCTGCCTCCTCATCATCTCTTCTTTCCATCTTGTTGCCTCTTGCATCTTTATGTGTTGTGTTTCTACTGGTGTTACTGGTTCTACTGGTGAAGAGACATCATCACAAGTCAAAAGGTGAAACATAAACTTCTTAATTTACTAATTAATTCTTTTTACCACATATTTACATATTTTTTAATAAATAAATAAAGTCCAGCATTTCAACCATCATTTAAATTTCCTCATTAAACTAAACATGATGAAGCACTGAATTGTGGGTAATCCCTGATTGTTTCAGCTGGTAAAGGAGACGACATCACGTACAGCGACGTCCAAATAACTCATCTTCAGCAACAGAAAGTCAAACCCAGCAGAGGTGAGGATGATGATGTGATGAAGGATGTTGGTGTCTGTGAGGTCCAGTCTGACTCAGTGGACATTTTAGTCTAAAAACTTTTCTCTGGCCAATATTCTCTCAGATTATTGTGTTGATTTTATCATGGTAGGAAATATTTCAGTTTCTGAGAATCTTCCTGGATCTTGATCTGGTTTCAGTCTGAGATATGAGTTCTAACAACCTGCTGGAGGTTCTGGCCCAGATTCCCACGTTAAGATGAGTTGGTTCTTGTTAAACGCTGGAACTACTTGACTGGTTGATGCTGCTCTGCATTGTTTCATTTCTAGGCTTTATTCTACATGTTCTGCTTTAAGCTGAGCCTTGTATAAATGTATTTCCAGCTTTTCTCTTTCTAAGTAGGTCTTTGACCTCTGAACCGATCAATAATAATCTAATCCTCATCAGGCGGCCCAGATTAACTGCTGACTTGGTGTATTTCAATAGGAGACAGTGAGGACAAAGCTTGACATGTTGGACCGTCTCTGTCTGCAGTCTGTGGTTGTTCTGTTTAACAGACGAGCAGCTCTGTGGTCGTCCAGTTTCCTGTTTCTCATCAAAACGTCTCTGCTGAAAAACCAGCTGCAGAATTTAAACTCTCAATAAAATAAAAGACAGAAGATTCAGACCTAAAAACCTTTAGAAGCTACACCCGTTAGAAATGTATTTCTGTTCATTAAAAGAACGTCAGTCAGAAATGAATCAGTTACATTAATACATGATTTGAGCTTCCAGATGTTATAATAATTAAAAACACACGGATTAAAACCCAATAAACAAGATTAAAATCATTTCTTGTTTGTAAAAAGGAAGCTCAAGTAAATAGAAATGAAACAGAGTCGAGATTTAATGAATCAAAAATCACCAAGAGTTTAGAAATAAAAATATCAGGAATTTTAAAATAGAAACTGTTGGTAAATCATTTCATAAAGTTTTCTCACAGATGATTTTCCTGGTTAACCTCCTCCGGATCACAGAAGTAACCCTTTAGAACCCGACTGCGACCCGGTTCTGTCCTCTGCTAACAGGTTCATAGCAGAACGCTTTCTATGCATTGATCTCTAATTGTAACGCAGCGTTCAAAATGTCCTCACTGACAGCAAAGAGGAACCAATCTCCTTGTTCATGAGCACAGACCCGGTTAATAAAGCTGATTCTGGTTCTGGATGTAAAACAAGGTTTTAAAGAGTTTCACATCCAGAACCTTTCAGAGAACCGTGTGGATTCTTCTGAGGCTTGTCTTCAACCCAACCAATCAGGTCACATTTTGACCCAATATTTGACCCAAGGTACCCAACCTTTGACCCAACAGAATTAGTCAAGCTGTGGAGTTAATTAAAGAACCCGGCGACCCGCCGACCCAACTCCTGAGTCATGACTGTTGAACCATTATGTGGTCAAACTAACCCAACCTGTGATCCGCGAGCTTTTACCCAGAATAATCAAAGAATTGATCAGAAGATAAAGTTTTCTTCAAGACTTCAACTGATCAAAGATGTAAAACTGATGGAGAACCTGTTTGACTCTCAGATGACAGCAGGAAGGTGTTTATTGGTCCAAATCAGTTCTAGACCTTTTTAATCTAAGAGGAGAGAGTTCAAAGAATGATGATAACCAGAGGATCCATCAGAACCAGAACTTACTCAGGACAAAGTTCTTATTTGGGTCCAATAAGTGCTGTAGTGCTGTATCACCAGATATGTCACCACCTAACAAACATCTCTTTAGTTTAGAGACACGTCTGGACACAGAGACAATCACTGGTAAACAGGAGGGGGTGGTCCTCCCTTTTGTTCTTGGTTCTGGTGTCTGGTCCTTCGTTTGGGTTCAGAACCGGTTGAATTTGAAGAATTTTACTGAGGTTTTAAACAAACATCTGAGGCAGAGATTCATTCACAAAGAGAGAACTTATCGTAACGTACATTCAGCACCACTGCAGTTCCTACAGGTTGGTCAGGGTTTGGACCTGGTCCGGTTTGGCTCATTGATGGACAAAAGTCTTCTTTAAGTTTCAGGACCGTTCTTCTACCAGAACCTGGATTTAAATCATGTTATTTTAGGGTTTTATTCATTGTTTTAAATGTCTCTGTTAACACAGTGACACCACAGTATTAGTAGTGGTAGAACCTCCTACTGGACCATGTCTAACTGGTCCAATGATACAGTGACCCGTCCAGTATTTGACAGAACCTTCTAGAAACCAAAGAAGAGTCCAGGTCTTCTACTGACTGTCCCAACATGGTCAGAGCAGCTAAATCTGGTTCATATCTACGTATTAACAGTGTTTCTGTAATTGTGTTTTTCTTCTGCCAGATGGGCTGGAAACCTTCTCTCAGTTCTTCAGGACAGAGTTCAGAGAGGAAAGCCTCAAGTTCTGGTCGGCCTGTGAATACAGAACCACTGATCCAGGAACAAAGCTGCTGTCCAAAGCCAAATATATTTCTACAGTCTTTATGGAATCAGAGGCCCCATAAACAGGTACGTGGGGATATGTTCATGTCTCTGGAGCTGCAGAGATCTTATGCTGCATCAGGAGCTGAAGAAGCTTTAATGACTAGCTGATCTGTTGGCTGTTAAAGCTTCAATATTGAGTCTCTGTTAAAGGAATATCTGTGGGACTAAATCACTCCATAGCCATCAGCCTGCAGGGAGCTGACCTTAGTGAACAATCATTAGGTGCAGCTGACTGAGGTCAGAAAGAGGTCAAAACAGGGGCAGTTATGTCTGCATGAGACAGCTCTGGTTCCCTGACAATTTGCTTTGGGTTTGATTTTTTGTTTCTATGTCCTGTCTTGGCATTTTAAGACATACCACCATAGGTGTGATTGACTTCATTAAATCAGGGTTGCAGCTGGCATCCATCAGCCTGCAGGTCCGCTGCTTCACCCTCATCCTCAAAGCTGGTGGATGCCTGTGTCTATCAGTGCAACATGTTGCTGTGAAGGCTGGTGTGTATGTCAAAGGTCAATAAAACAGGGGCTGCAGTTGATGTGATGTTTCAGAGACCCTACTGCTTGATGGCAGCAGAGACTTCCCCATCTGAAGTCTCAAATGTATTTAGATGGAGGTGCAGGATGATCCCATGCAAAGCTGCAGGGAGCAGTGCCAGGTACCCCTAAAATCTGTGATGTCACCAAGCAGGCAGGGTGATTGGTAGATTGGCATGGTGTACTCTAGGCATGCTGACAGGTCTGGACATACTCTCATCTAAACGTGATGGACAGGCGGGCAGAACCAGAATGCATGTAGGTGGTGTTCAGGTAAATCTGCCATGTGGTCTGGACTATTCTTCCAGCCGTGAGAACTCTGGTCTCAGGCCTCCTGTGGGTCTGTGGCTTTCAGAGAGCCAGTAGAAAAGAACTGATGTGTTCCTGTTTGGTCGTCACTAACTGATGCACCACCGATCTGTAGAACAGCTAACAAACAACAATAAACCACAACCGCAGACTAAAAAAGGCTTCAGTGGAAACTTCCAGAGAAGAAGTTCAGTGTGTGTGGGCCGCTGGAGGTTCTGACTTCATAGAGCCTTTAATAACGTCTGTTTTCATGTTTCAGGAGGTGTTTCATCTAAATATGTCCCCAACCAATATCTGACCTTTAGTCACTCAGTCTGAATGCTTTTCTCTGCTAGGAACTCATCTCCAGCCTGTTAGATTCTGATGTTGGTCCAGATCTTCTACAAGATCCAGAGGGACTGGAAACTAAATGATGGTTTCCTGGATTGATTCATAAAAGTTCCTCCAAGATTCAGAACCGTGGAAACCTCAAAGTTTCTATAAATGAACACTTTCTATCGCTGATGTAATGAAGATCAAGCTAAAAGAAAATAAAGACAAGACTCTGCATAAACCAGATTTATTTTAAATAATGAACTAAAGTGATTTTAGGAACCAGTGAAATTATGTTCTAGAGATCCATAGTTTTAAAGCCAGTATTCATCTTCCTGGCCTTCTTCATTCCTCTAAGAATGTTTTTTGTTTCTAAATTGTAGAAATATCAGGTTTAAACTGTTTAATTAAAACTTTATAAATTTAATAACTAAAGTTTTTCTCATCATGCAAGAAATACAGAGAGTGACGTTATTTTTACACCTTTTTCTGAAAAGTTATCAGGGTTTCATGACACCAAACCAAGACTGAGGTGTTGAGATACCAGAAGAGATCCAGATAGATAATGACTTCCAAATGTTTCCTGCTGCTCACTTTCTCTACTGAGACCTTTTCTCCTAAAGTTCATAATCAGATCCTTAGTTTTGTTTCCATTTGGAGACAGTTTGCTGTTATCACAGCTCCACACTAAAGGTTACACTCCTACTGTGTAAAATACTTCATTATCAGGAGTCAAACCACGGTTGTATCAGTAAACTTAATGAGCTGATGTGTGATTAATTTGGCTCTACAGCCATGTGTCAACAGAGAAAGGAGCAAAGGACCGAGCACACGTCCTTGAGGACCTCCTGATGTCAGGGTTTCCTGCCTTACTGCTAACATATTATCTCTTCTCTTTCTGCAGATTAAAGAGAAAAGCTGAAGAAAAGTCTGACATATTTTTCACCATGTGAGGTTTTACTTCATGCAGAGCAGCAATGCATCATCTGGGGTCTGGTTGACATGAGATACCATGATATGTGGTGGAGAGGAGGCTGGTAGCTGCTTTTAGATCCCACTTTGTCACATTTACAAATGAGTCTGTTTTGTTTTCATTATAGAATCTAGCTAAAGTGTTTCATTCATTTAGTTTCAGATTATTTGTTATATGCCAAACCACAACCTCTGAATGTGTGATCATGTGACTTTTTCTGTGGCATTACTTCTCAGGTTGAAGTGTGCTTCCACCTAGTGGTTATACTGTGTATTACAACAGCACAAAGACTAAAAACCCTCATCTTTTTAAAAAACGAAATGAATGAATCAGTATTTTAATGTGGCCGTGTCTGGATGTGTTGGTTAAAGACGGGCTGCAGCGTTCTGGACCGGCTGAAGGAGAGCAGGGCTTGGAACACACCAACATGAAGAGCTTCACAACAATCAAGTCCTGAACTGATGGAAGCATGAAAGGCTTTTCCAGGTCGCAGCGACTAAGAAGAGGTTAAACTTTGACCTGGAGATGAAGCTGGAGCAGCTTCCAAGCAGCCGTCCAAATGAACTCTCAGACTTTTTACTTTCTGTTAGAAAGATGAAGATAAAGAACCAAAACATCACACTGACCTCTGACTATCTAGTTGTTATATTCTATAATAAACCAGATACTTCTATTTGTTTTTATCTTATTATAAATGTATTGACTCATAATTCAGTGAAATTTCACCAAGTAAAGAACAACACTTTCACTTTCTGAATGTTTTCATTTCTTTTCACCAACAGAAGCAAATAAAAACCGTGGTTACATCTAACATGATCTCAGCACCAGAGCTGAGAGTAAAGACAAACTAATGTTCCCCAGTCAGAGGAGCAGAACCAGTCTGGACCTGTTCAGGTCTTCATGGAGGACCTCCTTCATTCCTTAAACAGGCTGCATGTCTCAGGTTCCACAGACAAACCCAGACATGCTGCAGAGTTCAGGAACTTTCTCTGAAATATCTCCTTCTTTCTGTCTGCTCTGGAAGCAGCAGCTGGGGTCAGAGGTCACAGCTGATCCCTGGAGAGGAGGGTTATCTGGACTGATTCCAGATCAGCTTCTATTAAATCACCTTTTACCACCATTAATACCAGTTATAATCTACATTTAAACATGTTAACCTGAAATATTACTTCAGTAAAAACATAAATAGAAGTAAATAAATTCAGTCTTGTTAACAGAAGCTTCATACATGTTGATAAAAAGCTCACATGTATGAAGTCTAACAGATGGAGAACATCTCTCAGTCTCAGATGATCCAGATAAAACATGCTGTCCTGATCTAGAAGCCATAGTTCTAGTCCTGTTGAAGCTAAAATGTTTTATCTAGAGGCACATTTCCACAAATACAGGAGAGTAAATCCAGGAAACATGAACTCTTTAGTAACACATGATGATGTCAGAAAATACTGCCTGGCTTTCTAATAAATAGGATCCTAAAGATCAAGCTAATAAATCCTGATTGGAACTGAATCCTGACCTGCTGCTGTTTGTTTCCAGACTGATGAATAATGAGAACAAGGAGGAGCTGAAGATGCTGGAAAGATCAGAGTTTCTCCATCAGATCATCAGAGATTTTACAATCAAAGACATAAAGTCTGAATGTGGTTGGAGTCCAATGATCAGGATGAGCTCCAGACAGAACCACATCAGTCTGGTTCTGTTCTACATGAAGTTCTACATATGAAGTTAATGGTTGACGTCATCCAGCCCATAATTAACTGAACAATGACGCCTTTAATGATGAAGTTAGATGGTTGAGCTTCTGTTCTTCTGATTGTTGAAGTTGCTAAGAAGCAGCAGGACAGTTAACTTTAGACAGTTCAAAGGTCATCTGGTTCAAAGGTCATCTGGTTCAGATCCAAGTTCCAATCCAGACCAATAATGTGCAGCATAGAAAGAAGTCCTGACTCTTTGAACCACCTCAGAGTCAGACACTTTCTGACTTGAACATGTTGTGTTTTAGCTAACATGTAGCTCATGTTGGAACCTTTATCTGCAGCCGTGTCACTAAAACCTCTTTTCTGATTCTGTTTTGCTTTCAGATTATGAACAAACATTTTATGAATGAATGATTCTGTTGCCTTCAGTGATTCTCTGAACCCAGTTCAATGAACAGAACTGGGCCAGAAGTGACATTAATAATCAAGCTTTTCCTCCTTTTTATTCTTGGGGTTTGCTTTGAATGACTGTAGATCATCCCTGGTTTTGATCCTTTTCCACAAAGTGACTTTATGTTCTCCACGGGTTTCATTCTTTCATTTTCTGTTGTTCTACTTTACTGGTTCCTGCTGACACAGGTGTAACTTTTATTGTTCTGATTCATATTTATATGAAACAAGCATGAATTCCCTTCATATAACCTGGTCAAACCTGGACGCTTTATTTTATACTGATATTTTAATCTGTCTAGAAAGATGATCTCATCAATCTAGATCTATCCTGAACCAATCAGATGTTTTAGTTCTCCCCCACCTGCTGGGTCAGTGGGTGTCTGTGTGGACCAGCAGAGGGAGGACCTCATCCAGGCTGTTATTCATACAACAGGAACCAAAGAGAGGACACCTGTCTCTGGACTGGACAGATGAGAGGAAACTGGTTTCTGAACTGGACCAAACAGAGGATGATTTCTGACACTGTTGACCAAAATGTTCTCCATTATTTGTTGTTAACTCTGCAGGTTCTGGAGCCATTTGGATGGTTTGATATTGAATGAACCACCTTGGTTCTGGTGTGACCTGGAAACCTTCATGGACACGTTTTAACATTTGGTTATTCATTGTGGCTGTTTAATAATCACATTGATGATTACAGTAAAGATGCAGCTGCAGCGACCCTTTAAAGAAGAGAATAATATTCATAAAGTCCTTAAATCTTCAGGTCAGATTTCCTCCAATCTCTCAACACAATTACCTGCATAACCTCATTATTTTTACACTTGTGAATTAAAGCGTATTTTAGATTGTTTCTCGGTGTTGGGGGGAGCGGGGGGTTGGGGGCCCTATGGGCCTTTTTCACAGTTAATGAGGCAGGAAAAGGACAGCAAGATAGAAGCATTGACCCAAACATCCTGAACTCAGAGGTCAAACCCAGACGGCTGCATCGAGGGCTGATAGCCTCTGATATTTGACCTTTTTAACTTGTATTTTATAATATAACAGTAACTTTATATTTTGTATCCAGTAGTTCTTTGAAGTACTTATAATAAATGATAGTTTTGTCCTTTTTAGTTTAGTGTTTCTCTGAATTGAAGCTGTTGAACCTCCACCCTGCCTCCTCCTTCATCCACCAGCATGAACACAGATTCCTGCTGTTTCAGGACAAAAGTTCTGGTCTGGCTGGTTTTTCTGCTCTCCTGCAGCTTTTATCATTTTATTACCTCTGTCACAGAATCTCTGTGCAAACAAATGGAGTCTGTGGTTCTAAGTCTGAGCAGACACACCTTGAACTGTTTACCTTCCTGCAGACAGATCTGTGTATGGGTGGGGTCAGAGCTGGGTGGGTTACAGACAGACCCAACTAAGGAGGCAAACCTGAAAGCAACCAACATGGAGGAGAAGTCAGGAATCCTTCTGCAGGGTTTATATGGATCAGTGGGTCACCATGGAACCATACAGGTCAGTTTTATCTTTACTCTCTGTTTTAATTATTAAATATAAACCAAACTGTGAATAATTTACAAAAAGCTCTTTGTCAGAAACAATACCTGAGTAGAAATCAGCCAGAGAGCCGTCTAAGTTTGAAAGTTTTACCTTTTATCAGCAGAAGCTGAGCTGTAGAAGTAGAAGTCAGTGTGAACTCCTTTCCTGCAGTAAGTCCTCCGTTAGGCTGCATGGTTGAACTTGAACAACTATTTATGAATAACTTCAGGAATAGTTGGGACTCAATATGTTAGTCACTTTAAAGTAGCGTTAGTAAAGCTGCCAGTGGCTGATTTACAGGCAGCTTTATGAAATGTATTCAGTCCTCCTGCAGAAACAGCATCAATATGAGTCTAATAGTTGAGGAAACACATAAATAAATGTTGACATATTTAAATATTTGAATGAATTTCCATCATTTTTACCATATTTTCTCCACATATTAGGAACAAAAACATAAAGTGATGATGTAGCTTTAACAATCTGCAGCACATTTATGATCTCCTCTGTTTGTTAAGCTCCTGATGACACAGATTTATAGCTGGTTCTGATTTCTCTGTGTTTTTTACTAGTTTTGTTAGTTGTATATTAGCAATCCTGACACAAACGGTCATTGATAATCTATTTTAGCCGTAGGGGTGATGTCACACTGTGTGAGAGAGAGCAGTTGCTGTAAATCTGGGTTTTACAAATGAAAAACAATTCAAAATAAAAAAGTGTGGTATTTAAAACTATCTGCAGGTCTTACAAAGCTTGATTAACATGTTTAGCATTAATAACTGCAAACATCACTATGAGGGTAAAAATGGAGACCCTTATCTAAACTCTGACATTTCCTAAAGGAAGTCAGTATTTTCTAATAAACCATGAAGGCAGAGGTTGAATGCAGAAACAAAGCAACTCCTTCATTCAGCCTTCCTGTTATCTGCTGTTCAGGTTGCTCCACTTCTTCTCCACTTTGATGAAAAGTCAAACTGACATCCGGTGGAAGGAGGCTGATTTTTATCCTCCTCCATCTGGTCTGAAAACAGGAAAGTTGTTATTTTTATTAATGTGCAACTACAAAATAAAAAAATTTAATGTCCAATTTTCCCAGCAACCATTAAGAGCTTGGAGAAACTTTATCTACAATAACAGGAATATTTTATAATAATAAAATCTTAATAAAGGCATCAGTTTGCTAGAGATCTCTTTCTAGAAAGCCAATGAATAGGTCCATATGAACACTTTCTGAGCTCTAATAACTGTCTTTATTATAGCTTTTTTTATTCCAGCTGACCAGTTTGTTCTGGTTCTAAAACCTGGTCTTGGTGGTTCTGTCTTACTACATAAAGAAGTCTCCTGTCAAACAGACGCTACTTTGATTAGGCCATTTCGTACCTCGTGGGAAATTTGGATTTTCTTCTCCCAATAAGAATCACTTAGAGCTTTATTTTCTGTGTTTCTGAATCAAACTGTAAATGGACTCAGTTTATCAAGGATATCACCTTTATAACTAATTAAGAATGAGAGATATCTTAAAAAATGTTTGAATACATTTTATGCATTCAAACATTCCCCCTTTAAAGCTGATATTGTCGTGGTTTTATTTAGCTGCTGAGCCACATGCAGAAATCCTCTCAGGAGACAAGAAGAAGGTTTTAAAGGTTTATTCACAGACAATGATAATGAAGGAGATCCTAATCTGGGGAATTTTCTGGGAATACGGGACAGTAGACTCACTGTGGAGGAGAGGAGAGGTGAGCAGAGAAATGATGAGATTACACATAAATTATGATGAAAGAATGGAGGAGGCTTACTGGAAGATGCAGAAATGAACGCCAGGAGGACATGAGTGGAGTCTGGGTGGAGCAGTGGATCTGGTTAGTAGATAGAAGATGAAGGGTGATGGAGTAGCGAGGAATGGAGGTGGAGATGGGAGCGTTGGAGGGCGGACAGGATGTAAAGATGGATGAGGAGCATTGAGTTGTTGAGGAATAGAGACCCAAAGGTTTCAGCAGTAGATGGTTTGTGGAGTCTGGGAGCACACAGAGGAGGAACTTGATTTCTGCTTGACGGTAGCCTTGAACGAAGAGGAACTAGAGATATTTTTCATGGGGAAAAACACAGAGAGAACCATCGGATCACAGAGGGCTTCTGGTTACCACAAAGGTTAACAGTGAAGCGTCAGATGACTGGCAGCCAGCTCCTCATATACTCCAGCTGATGACTTGATCATGAACAGGTGAGCCGAAGCACACCTGTTCAAATCCACCCTCCAGGAATCCAGTAGCTCTGGTCCAAGTGCGCCCTCCAGTGGAGACCTAAGATTCCAAAACAGATGAACCATCCACACAGAGACGAACACCCCAGGATGGTGCTTATCTCCAATAGTCATTGGGCGAGAGGTGGGGTAGACCCTGGACAGGTCGCCAGTCCATCACAGGCCAACACAGAGACACACATGACAATCAACCATGCACACACTAATCCCTGAAGACTATTTAGAAAGACCAATTTACCTGGAAGTCATGTTTCTGGACAGTGGTAGGAAACTGGAGTGCCTGTAGAGAACCTATGTATGCACTGGGAGAACATCTCCATGCATGCAGAAAGAGAAAATAAACTGAGGGTTCTGGTTTCCACACATGTTGGGGTTTCATAGTTCTACATCTTTACATAGTATCGGTACATTTAGAGAGGAACTAGAATGATTCAGTCCTTGCTTGCTTTTAACTGCATTTGTGACTAAAATGTATAGCAGGATTCATTTCATAAACTCTTATTTTTTATTTTCAACTAAAACCTAATTTAACAGTTATTGAATGGGCAGATGGACAGTAAAAATAAATCTAAAGCAACCATAAAATGAGACGAATGTTTCTGTTTATATTTTTTCAATAATAAGATTTTAATAACAAGTCATTTGTTGTCATTTCATGTGTATCAAAACATAACTATGTTGTTATGAAGATGTTGAGTCGGTTATTTCCCTCCAGATATCAGGAGCACCACCTGTTACATTTCCTGACTCCCAGCAGCAGGGGGAGCTGTAGCAATAAGACGTTCATTATTAAATGTCTTGTTATTGATAACCAGTCATCGTTTAACTTTGTAAATCTTGCTAATATGTGACGTGTTTCTGAATACGGTGAAGCTCTGCTGTTTACGACAGTCAACTACGATAAAAATATAAATTTTAAAAACTCTCCTGAAGACGTTTTTCCTCCAGAAATGATACATTTCCTTCTTATCACTTCCGCTTCCTGTGGAGCTCCAACTGTAGGCAGACCGTCTCGTCTAAATATGGTCAAGGCGTCGTTACGTCAGCGCTGATGACGTTTGACTTCCAAGAAATATGGGATGTAGAAGTCATTATTTTTACAGTTTTAATGCAGAACCCCGTGATTTGAAGCACACAATAAAACTGATATTCTGAAATGGACGGGTTCAGAGTTTGGGTTCAGATTTTCTCTCAGCGTTTTATTTGTTCTCGGAACATTTGAGTTCGGTCAGAAATCCACGGATCCTGCGAAGGGACAAATAGTCTTTGCGTTATCTCGCAATACTTTTAGGGATAGTTTCCAAACCAGACAACTGCAAAAATGGAACAAACACTTCACCCGTTTTTGAGATTTATTGAGTTTTATTTTGAAATCGGCCTTAAATAAAATGATCTTCAATCAGACGTAAAGACAGTTTTTATCCACAAGCTGTCAAACTACTGAACTCTGGACCATAAAACTGCATGAAACCACATCTGTGACACTTTATTAGCTTATTACTGCTGCATGATGTGTACTTTATTTTATTTTTATAGGGAGTTGAACGGTTCTTCTAACCATTTAATCGCATCGTTGACTGCATGTTAACCTGCAGATGACAAATAATCCATATCATGTTGTTTGTTTTGTGAGCAGTTTGTCATCTGTGCTGCTGTTCCAAAATACACAGTTTTCTCAAGATAATTAAATACTTTCGCGAGCGAACGCAAAAGTATTACGTGTGTCCTCTATGTCCCTTGGCGGGCTCCGTAGAAAACAACTGGGTCACGCCCAGATAACGGTTTTCATCAATAAGGAAATGAAAGCAAAGAAAATGGCAGCATGGAGCTCAGCGGATCTCTGGTGGATTCTGTTCTCTGTCAGCTTCTTCTTTACTTCTACTGGTAAGTTTTTACTCTGGACTTAAACCGAACCGAGTCCGGATCCTAGGAACAAGTTACCAGAACTTCCAAACCCATCCTCAGATCCGTGTGTTTGGGGGTGGAGTGACGTCAGTCCATATCCAGAGATATGAAAGTATACCTGGGTAAAAGTACCGATACTTTCTAAGAACTTTCAAGCCCAACTCTGTCTCACAGGAAAGGAAACAAGGTTTAATGTTTATAAATCATCATAACTTCGATGATTTATCGTGTTTACAGTAACTTCCTGTATCTTTCTGAAGGATGGAGATGTCTGAGGTACCGCACCCTGTTGGCGGACAGACGCCTCGGATCTTTTCTCCAGAACCATCATCTCTGCCTACAATGTCTCTCAATGACTCTCAAACTGCTCTTTACTCTCAACACTTTTATTCTAAATAAGGCAGAGGAATGATTTCAGAGATCAGCGCTGAGGCTCTCATCCTTTAACCCGCTGGTGATTGAAGTGACAAACAGAAGGTCACATGGTTTTCATGTCTGGTAGTCCCTGCATGGGATGTACCCTCAGTGTTTATCAGTAGACTATGTGTCACCATTCTGGAGTCTATCTGATAGAGAGTAAAAGCAGGTGTCCAACCCTGAATCTAAGTGTTGGTGCTGCAATCTAATCACTCCTGTTACAGGATGTAACCTCTGCACCATAACTGCAAAATCTGAAATGGCGGGACGTGTTTTTTCTGTCTTGCTGCTTAAAAAATATGTTAGAACTGCAACAAGCAATTGTTTTGAGGAGAAGAAAGTGTAGGAATGGAAGGAGGCTTTAACACCAGACTCTCGCTGCAGCAGAAATGTAATTTCAATGTTCTGGTCTACTGACTGCCCAGAATCACCCTGAAGCTGGTGGCAACTTGCAATGTTAAGCCTGGAAAACCATAAGAAATATATTGTTAGCTTACTGTCTAAAGTTTATGCAGTTCTTATTCTGATTTGATGGTTTTGATTGGTTTTTGCTCAAAACGTCACCTGCAGCAGTGAATTGTGGGTAATATACTTCAACAAAGTCTACTAAGATGCGTGCTAGCCCAAGTGTGGATTGAGGGCACAAAGGGGGCGGGGCTAAGGACCACTCTGGAGAATTGGGACACACTACGCCTCCAAACCCATCAACGGGAACGCGCAATAGAGGGTGGAGGTGCGAGTGTTGGGACCGGGCCGATGACGTAACAACTACTGTCCCAGTTATCCAATTTTGCACACTTGTAACCTGCGCACTTCAACCCCTACAAGCACTTCTACAATGTACACACTTCATAGAAGGTTGTAGGGTGTAGTGTGGGTATTGGGACAGGGCTTATGATCTCACTTTCTTCTTCTTCTGGATGATGGCGGCCTGATAAGCCTTATTGTATTGAGAGCTCCATAAATGACGATTATTTTATCAACGTGTATTATTCCATTTGAAAAGTACCAATGGATGTTCAAAGTCAACTAAACCTGCTAAACTGCACCCTAGATCCCCAAAGATAAAAACACCTTCACAGGTAAATGACCTTGAACATGGTCACAGGTATGTTAGGGTTTTCTTAAAGGTACCAATGTCTCCTTACAGGAACATAGGAAGGAACA
The DNA here is from genome assembly GCF_021462225.1 of Girardinichthys multiradiatus. Classification (NCBI taxonomy): domain Eukaryota; kingdom Metazoa; phylum Chordata; class Actinopteri; order Cyprinodontiformes; family Goodeidae; genus Girardinichthys; species Girardinichthys multiradiatus. The sequence goes on along the minus strand of NC_061807.1, from coordinate 8,158,929 downwards.
TATGTATCTTGCTTATTAAATGCCTCAATAGAAGTTTTATTGCTACACAAATACTAGATTAGGGTTCATCAAACCCACTGACCATACAGCTCAGTCCAGTTAAAGCTGCTCTAGGCTGACTTATAAATTTACTGAAACTCTGAGGGTTGAGCTGGGTCTCATGTAACAAGGTGGAGCCTAGAGCAGGTGTCCCCAACTAAAATAGCAGGAGGTCCTCTACCTCCATCATCTAAACACTTTAAATCAACTGACAAAAATATTTTCTTTCATTTTTATTTAACATTTAATAGAGTTTTGGTTTTTTAACTAATCAATTATTCATCTGCCCATGAAATCATCTGCTGAACAGAATAGTTCTAATTTTAGCACCAATATTAAATGCATGTTAGGATTATGATCATTGATAAATTCATATTTATCAAGAATTATAATTTAAAATCATAATTTGAGAAAATTAATTTCTTAACCAAAAGTCCTTATTTATGAATTGAAATCAAAGATGTCCTCTAGTTTTGTAATTATGGCTCAAGGCCCTTGATAATTACAATTAATAAATTCTCAATAATAATTGATAACTATTATTAGATGTCACTGTTTAATCAACCGTTTCTGCCGAAACGTGGGGAACTTTGACCTTATTTTGACTGACAAATCACTCTTGCACAAAATAACCACAAACACTTTCTCTTTATCTACGTGAATATTTATTAAATCAACAGCCCTGATATACTTCGATATTCTGATTCAATAATCTTCACCCAATCAAACATGCAAAAACTCTACATAAAAGGGTAAACAAAACTGAATAAAACAGCAGTTATGGCAAAATACGACAAAGCATTGAGGAACCCCCCCCCACCATTGTAGCTCAGTGTAATACAGGCAGTCATAAAACTTCCCCCAAAGTTGTAGCTCAGGGGACACAAAGGATCATAAAACTTTTGGCAGCGAACCAGTAAAAAGCTACACGCAGGATGCAGACAAAGAGATGGTGAGTTTCCACCATGAAATTCTAACGGTCCAACTCTAAAATGTACCCTAAGCTTTGCTCTCGGGTGTTAAAACAACACAGCAAAACTCACACAGCTTGAAAAGCACAGTGGCTTTCAGATGTCCAACAGCAATCAAAGTTTCAATAAAAGGTGGCATGCACATACAATTTAGAACACATTGGACTAGAAGTGGCGATTCTAAGTTCTACTTCCATGAAGTTTTTCTCTTCTGTTACGTGTTAAGCTCACGCCTTCGATCGGTAAAGTGACATTTCTGGCCTTCCCATTTGAGAAACTTCTTTCATGTCCATGTGGGACTTTCTTCTCCAGAGTGATGCTCCAGTTGCGTGGTAACCGCGTCTCGGTTTCCAGCGTGAAAAGCAATGGTGGCCTGTCTCAGAGTATGTTATATAGTCCACTGTGACATCAGAGCTGCGACGCCCCCGCCCTATCAGCCGCGGTGCCCGCTGGGATTTGTAGTAGCGGACTATCCTGGGGTACAAAATGGCCGATGAAACTGGACGGCTTAGCAGCTCCAGCAACGTACAAATGGTCCAATATTCAGCAAACAAATGGTCCAACACGCACTTTGAATGGTTGAGTCTAGCTGGGTCAGAACATCTTGGTAGAACAGTTCTGCTCTCCTTGTTGTGCTTGGAGCAGGCAGGGCTGTTTGCTGAACCTTTTCCTGAAGTTGTTGTTCTTCTTTTCCATCTAAAAGTGTTTCTGCCTCAGCTTCCATGATCATTTCCCAGTCAGTCAAAGGCTTTTTGTGTTTTCCCAAAATCCATTCCTCACAGTGAAAACACTCTATGCTCCCTGTTGTGCTTCTGTCCATTCATCTTTAAATGTATGATTTTCCACTTTACATATTTTTGATGAAGCCATCTTTTACTCACTCATCTGTGCACCAAGTCATTGTACTATCAGCAAGCGTGAGCTCTCAAGCTCGTAACTTAGCAACCCGCGTTGAAGGACCCACAGAGCTTCTTCTTTGTCGTTTTCTGGTAGGTGGCGTTCAACGATGTGGTGCATTACTGCCACCTGCTGGCTTGGAGTGTGGACCAGAAAGTTGCTGACCCACATAGCGCCTGTTTAGGCTAGCAGCAGCAGCTCTGGCTGAAACAGCTCATTGCCTGACTTGCATCACATGCAGCCTGGGCCAGACGCTCCGCAGGGCTATACCATGTTAACACATTGTTGGACAACATGCAGTAATGTATAAATATTTAAAATCAGGTTAGGATTTCCAGCTTTCAAGGTCTTCCATGAATGGCCTTGTGGAGCAAAAGTTCGCCTGCGAGCTTTTGTCTCTCCAGATATGCGCCTCCGTTGCGTCGTCCTGTTAGACAGGCGGGAAATAGCAACGACACTTTCCTCTCCTGTGGGTTTTACACTCTTGGTGACGTCAGAGCTGCGACGACTGTTGAGCTGCGCATGTCAAAATGTGCGACCAAAATGGATGACCCCAACACCGTGACCTCTGGACTGGAAGAAACTGGGAAACTGCAATAACAGGAGAGATGTAAATACTACAGTGATATATATATATATATATATATATATAATATATATAATGCTTTTCAAAAAAGCCTATGAACTTGTCACCTAAGAGTGTAGCATTCATGTGACATTTGCTCTTTTTTCTGAACATCTTTATTTTCGTCTACAATCACTGAAATCTGTTTACTCTTTTTAACCTCTTGGATGATTTCAACTTTAACCTTTCCAGCCAGACCTTCAAGTATTTAATTTTGGGCTGTTTTACTAGTGTTCTTAGCATTTTTAGCTTGTTGTTCCAGTCTTTTTTAAATTATGGGGTCTTGCTTATCCAGTAAATCTAACATGGGAGGAGGCCCAGGACACGCTGGAGGGACTATGTCTCTCGGCTGGCCTGGGAACACCTTGGGCTCCCCTCGTTGGAGCTGGAGGAGGTGTCTGGGGAGAGGGACGTCTGGGCGTCTCTGCTGAGTCTGCTGCCCCGGCGACCCGGTCCCGGTCTTTGTTTAGTCTCCCATGTTTATTTTCCTTCTGTCAGATCATTAGTTGCAGTCAGTCACTTAGTCACTTTGTTCTTCGTAGGTTTTCTCATTTAGTTTAGGTTACCTTTGCTCTGTCCCTCATGTTGATTTCTCTCTGCCTTGTATAATTAGTCACATTCCCTCTCAGTCTCCCAGCAGTTCCTCACCTGTTACCACTTCCATCTGATTACCTGCCTTCCTCTCTCATTGGTCCACACTCCAGCTCCCTCTGTTTATTAACTGGTTTGTTTGCAATATTCCTCGCTGGTTCCTCATGAAATGTCACGTCTCTCCTCAAGCTCCTTATGTTTCCCTGTATCGTCCTAACCAGGATTTTTGTTGGTGGTTTCTCCAATGGTTATGAAAGTGCTTTCTACGAACCTAATTAAAGAAGATATATCTCACAATATGCCGAGCCCTAGTACCTGTTTGCATTTTGCTCCAAACCCACATCAGACTATGACAGAAGGAACCAGCCAAACTCAGGACCAAGCAGACAGGGTGGGCAACGTACTTGGGTGGATCCAGCAGCAGGAGGAGGACGCCAGAGCTCTATATGGGGAGGAGACCCTGCCTACTCTCCTACTGTTGGAGGAAATGGAGGAGGTTTTTGGCGGATCCCGGCTGGTGCTGGCGCCACCAGGCTACAAACCAGGCCAGAACCGCTCCACTCACCCTATGTCGTCTCCAGTTGCTTCCTCCTTGCACCGTAGGCGCCGTCGTCCCTTGCCATCCACGTCTGTGGCAGCCGCTGCTCAGCTCTCTTCGTACGCAGCGGCCTCAGCCGAGCCATCCACATTCGTAGCAGCCTCAACCACCACCGAGTTTCCTGCGGGCTTCTCTTCTCGGCCGGGATGCTGTCACCATCAGAGCTCTGATCCTCTTTGGGACCCAACCTCGCCATCCAGTGACTCCAGGCGAGAGAGGGGTGTGTGGTCCAGGTCTCCATAGCAGCCAGGGGTTACTGCACATGCTGTGCGTCCTCCAGGCAAGCATCCTGCACCTGCATGGGTTCTGTCTGGTTTGGCTGCAACTCAAACTGCCTACTTTAAGTCCTGCTGCCTGGAGGCAGTTTTACATCTGGCCAAAAACCACCAGGACTGTGTGTCTGTGGTTCAGGCGCTTCAAGAGGAGTTTCTTGGTTCTCAGGGCATCCCTGCAGCTCCTCAGGTTTTCCCAGATACGTCTCAGGTCTTTCCCGCAGCATCTCCAGACCCGTCTCCTGCTTTTCTGGACTCCAGCGGTTTCTGTACTGCTTCCCTGCATGCTGCTAAGCCTCCAGAGCCCCGGTATGACAGGAAGACTGCAGACTCCAATACAGACTTCAAACCCTGAGACTCTACGACCGACTCTCAACCCGACTTCAAGTCTCCTGAATTTCTGCTTGACCTCAGACCTCCTGACCGAGGGTCTCTTACTCGGCTCCCAGACTCCGGCCTCCCGATAAGCATCTTCTTGGGTGCTCCTGGTTTAGGCGCCGGCATCTCAGACTTCTGATCGCCACCTCTTTTGTCGTCGACCTCCTGGACTTCTTTAGACTCTTGATTTTTGCCCTGTTGGGTTGTTTTTGTTTTTGTCTTGGTTTCTTGAATTCATAGCTGCCAGATGGGGTAGCAACAGGGGTGGCAAGGCTTTCTTTTAGGGTGGTAGATCCACCCCTGGATCTGTGAACCTAGAATGCAGCAGGCTGTCTCTCAAGGAGCTCTCCAGGGTTCTGAAACAGGTCCATGTGTGGGGTGACGCTGTGTTAGACCTGGAGAGCTCCTTTGGCCTAACCTCTAAGGTGGGTTTATATTTACTGAAGTTGATGAAACCACACAGACCAGATTTGATCATTTCTTATGAGATCCTTATTTATTGATCTCATTGGTCGTGGGCGACACAAAAAATGTTACATGGAGAAAAAAACATCTATGTTTGTCTAAAATCTTCTGTGACTTCTGTACCATCTTTGTTCCATTTGAGGGACCTTTGTCTTTTCTATGGTGTTTCTCATCCCTCTGATACTGCTATAGAAGTGCAGATGTCGACTTTAACCTTTAACCTCTCTGCTCTGTGTTGATTTCTCTTCTGCAGATCAGAGAAACATTGCAGCAGAACCTGGAGAAGACATCATCCTGCCTTGTAGAGCTGATGACAACAAACCTGTTACCGTTTTACAGTGGAGGAGAACTGATCTGGGGTCAGAATATGTTCTTCTGATTAGAAACGATCATATAGATCCAGACAACCAGCATCCATCTTTTAGGAACCGAGTGGATCTGCAGGACAGACAGATGAAGAATGGAAATGTGTCGTTGGTTCTGAAGAACGTGACGACTAACGATACCGGAACATATGAGTGTCGAATCCAGAATGAAGGAGGCCGTGATACAAAACTTATCAACCTGGATGTTGTTCCCCCAGGTGAGTTTGTTTGTTTCTGCATCAGAACTTCATCAGAACCAGCAGCTTCCTGGTTCTTGATTTGAGGGAAACATCTCAGATCAGATGTTTGTGTTTTCTAAAGATGTTGATGATCATCTTCTACGTGACAGATTATACTCACACCTGGTTCTCCTTTACAGGGTGCAAGGATGGAGGGAACAAGGATGCAGGAGACAAGGATGGATCCATTGGACTAATAGTTGGTCTGATCACATTTGCTGCTGTTGTTGCTGCTGGTGTTTTATTTGTGATGTATAGAAGGAAATCTGCTTGCTTTAGGGAGAAGACCCCAGATCCTCCAGCTGATCTGTAGATTTAATCTATCTGCCATAGATCTGTGGACATCATTATGGATGTTGGTGGTTTTCTAATCTATAAATGAACAGCATGAAATAATTTCCTCCTGCTGACTCAGCTACAGCAGATGAGAATGAAATGTCTGTTACCTCTCTAAACGTTAAATGTTCTGCTGGTTCTGATGGATCACAACAGATCAACCTTCTGCTGTCATCAACCATGACTTCATTGTTACTGAATAGCTTCACTGGTGCTATAAGTTATGGACTGAAAGGCTTAGAAAGGTCCATTTTAATTTAAACACATTCATTTTGTTTGGTTGCTTTAAATCTCAGATGATTAATCATCAAAATATGTTTAATAAAAACATTTCAGCACCAAGACGCCAAGAAGAGCTTCATGAAACTGAGCTCTGAGTGACTCTTTGTTTCTGTTTGATGAGAATTTCTTAGATAATCAGATCTCATGTCTTTTCATTCAGTGTTAAATGTCTGATAATCTGAAGGTGAAGGTTGTTTTCTTTCCATTATCATAAATCCATTATTGTCTTCATGTTCATCAGTCATTAAAACCAACACCAGGTCAGGATTCAGTGTCTTGTTGAGACCTGGTGTTAACATGGATCCTGGCTGATCAGGACCTCAGTAGACCAGACCAGAGATGATTCACAGTAAGAGCCGTCCTGAGTGGTCCGATCACACTGATCTGCTCTACAAGGAAATGAAACAATAAATGGATTCATCTCAGTCACTTCTGAGATATTTTGGGAACAAACTCTGAATAAACTCAGCTGTGAAGCTTAGAAGATGTGACTGAAGAGAGGAAACAGAGGAGACATGTTGTTGGGCTGTACTGAGCTCGGTATCAGCTGACAGATTATAAAACAGAAACATAGTGAAACAACTGATGGGTCACATGTCCAACATTACTCTGCATGCTGGACATTTCTACAGGTCGACTTTAATGTGTTTAAACGTCTGAATTTAGCTCTGTGAGGACTTGATCTGATCACTCAGGACGCATGTTAGTGCAGGTGTGGGCGGGGCCTCATTTCAGGTGTTGCAGGAAATATGAAGTACAATCAAATCAATATTCAATGAAGTATTCTGTTTCTTTTTGCTTTTTTATCCTTTGAATTCATATTTATTCAAAGCAAAGCAGCATCTGAGCTTCTGATTTATTTCCATCATCGTGTTTCTGCACCAGTTTGGGCCTTTTTATAAAAGTGTTTTATTCAGATATATGTTCATTAGAGATATGATCTCCTTCTCTGAACAGTGAAGTAATTATGACAAAGTATTAATGCAGCTTTGGTTGTTCCTTGTTAGCAGCTTCTGGCCTTTGCTTCCTGCCTGACTCTCATGTATTGAAGCTAAATGTGTTTTTACTCTGAGCTGACCACCTGTCTGTGGATAATCCTCCTAGGCTGTTTTAGTGAATGTAGAAACTGATCTGGAATCAGCCCAAAGAACAACCTGATCTGCTGTTGAGTATTATTGATGTTCCTGAATCCAGATGTTGACACAAAGGAAGGAAGAGATGTTGGTCTGAAGGTTCCTACCAGATCCATTGAAATATTTAACTTCACTAATAAACAGCTTTAAGCAGCCAGAATAATCTCATCACTTATTTATTATTTTTCTGGTCATTTTAATCAGGATTTCTTGAAATTATATCTTGAATGTCCTAAACTTGAACCATAATGTTCCAGTTTTTCCTGTGTTTCTGTTTGATGTTTCTCCTGAATAAAAGTCAGACTTTATATATACAAGTAAAACGAACGTGTTGATTATTGTAAGAATGTGAGAACCTCCATGATGCATTAAGGAGTGAATTAGCTCCATTTAATCAGGTTTTAACACTTCAGCTCCTTTATTTCTGACATTTATAACAGGATTAATAGACGTTTCCTTCAGTTCATGGGGTGAAGGTATCACTGGAGTAAAATTAGCTCAACTAAACCATCAGCATTAATTTTACCTACAAACTTTCTGAATGATTTATTTACAAAGATCTGAACAATAAGACTGGGTCATAAGAGTAACTGTCCAGGAGGGAAACCCGGGCCTCTTTCTCCTCACTGATTCTCTCCAGCTTGTTCTGGGTCCATCAAGGTCCATCATCTTCCGCTTACCGCAGACTTCCTGATAATATATTTATTAACTTTGATCAATGGGAGAGTCACGTTACAGACGTACAGGAAACAACCTGGGAGGTAAAACACATCATCTGTTGCATCTGTGGCTGAGAACCACAGATGATTTATCACAGCTTTTCATTCAAAGGAACATCAATACGAGTCACCTAACAGATATAAGCTGTTATATAAATGAATAAAAATATGAATAAAATTGAAATTAATAGAACTTGCAGAAGCTGTTTTGAAGGTACAGGACCATGATTGAATAGAAATAGAAACATCAACGTGATAAAGATTAGATCTTTAGTATGTAACTGTCATGTATGCAGCCAATGACGCCTGGAAACCCAGAAATATATCCACAGATAATACTTGATTATGAAAATATGATACAGATTAAATGACTGCTTTCTCTGATTCCTGCAGTTCTGACATTCTTCTTTTATTACCGGCCCAGTTTGTCAGATTGCAAAGCTACTTAAAAATGTCCAAGGGAGCCCTGTTTATAATAAAATGTAACTAAACTGAAAATATGCGTCTGATAATAATAAAATAAAACACAACTCCAGTTCAACCTCCATTGGAGACTGAACCCTGGTGTGCAATGTGACAAGAACTACTCTGCTAAGAACAACCTCCATGAATGTTTGTGAATAATGTCATGGCAACCTCTGCTGTACAGTAACAGTAAATAACAATGTAAGCAACAATTCCTGACAGCGTGACATACAGACGCCCTTAAATGATTTTCTGCATCACCTACATTATACAAACAAGACAAGAATTGAGAATATTATTGAGATAAATTACTGACATCTAATCTCAGTGTGATCAAACTCTCCTGATGGAGATTTCTGGGGAGTATTTGGGCTCCAACGTCTCAAGGCTCCTCCAGAAAAGATCTCGCCATTTCTGCCACTTTCCTTGTTCCAGATCTTATGTTGAAAGTAGACCAAACCCTGGGTTAGTTCAATAAACTCTGTCACCAGGTGACCATGAACCCATTCAAGCGCTGGGTCAATGCTTAGAAGAAATCAATGCATGGATGGGTCTAAATGTTCTTCAACTGAATCAAAACCAAACTGAAGTAATAATCTTTGGACCAAAGGAAGAGCGTTTAAAAGTTAGCACACAGCTTCAGTTAATAGAAACCACCAGTCAGGCTGGAAACCTGGGTGTAGTGATGGACTCAGACCTGAACCTTCAGAGGAACATAAAGACAGTAACAAGGTCGGCCTTCTATCACCTAAAGAACATCTCCAGGATTAAAGGACTAATGTCTCAGCAGGACCTTGAAAAACTAATTCATGGGTTCAACTTTAGTAGAATTGATTACTGCAACGGTGTCTTCACAGGTCTGCCTAAAAAGTGGATCAGACAGCTGCAGTTGATCCAGAACGCTGCTGCCCGCGTCCTCACTAGAACTAAGAAAGTGGAGCACATCGGCCCGGTTCTAAAGTCCCTACACTGGTTCCCTGTAGCTCAGAGAATAGACTTTAAAATACTTCTGTTAGTCTATAAATCACTGAATGGCTTAGCATCAAAATACATTACAGACTTGTTGTCAGTGGATCAACCACCCAGACCTCTCAGGTCTTCTGGCTCAAATCTACTCTGCAGAACCAGAACCAGAACCAAACATGGAGAAGCAGCTTTTAGTTCTAATGCTCCACTAACCTGGAATAAACTCTCAGAAAACTGTAAAATCTCTGAAGTTGCTTTAAATCAAGATTAAAAACGTATTTGTTTAGAGTGGCCTTTGACTGGGCCATCTAAACTTTATTAGTTATGTTTTCCGTCCAATTTTCCTTTCATTTTATCTTTAATATTTTTATTTGTTTTTTATTATCATCTTATTTTAATTATTGATTTTATTGATTTTAATTATTTGTGTTTGTTAATCATTTAATTACTTTTATGCCACTCTAATGTACATTTCCTATTATGTCTCTTTTTTTCATGTACAGCACTTTGAATTTTCTTGCTACTGAAATGTCTTATAAATAAACTTTCCTTCCCCTTCATCTTCTTCCACTGGGCCTCATCTTTACCCAGGATCTGAACTATCTCCTCCCACGTATTTTCTGTTCTCTGAAAACATGGTTTGTATTTTCTCATTTCTTCACTGAGACATTCTTCAAAATCTGTCTCCATGTCGACCACAAGATGGCGCTGACTCACAATCCAGCTCGATGTCACAAATAAAACAGTTCAATGTGGAGACTTTTTCCCACCAAGCGGTTTAATTTCATAAAAATTGAGCTTTGGACGACATGGACGTCTGATTGGAGGCTACATGGACTCCAAGCAGACGTCCAAGAAGTCAAGTACGTACGACTGTTTTGCCCTAAAACCACCCAGACTGTGTGTGAAAAAGTAATTGTCCCCTAAACCTAATAACTGGTTGGTCCTGCCTCACTGCCATCAAGTGTTTGTGATAACTGGTGCAAACTGGGCCAGTTATCTAACTGGAGTCTCTTACAGGAGGTTGGAGGTTGGAATCATTACTTTATTTCAGATATATTGGAGGGTTCATGAGCATGAATTAACTGTTTAATGTCATTCACCGGACTCTCAGTTAGGTTTAAATACAGACTTGGACTAGACCATTCTAAAAGCTTTATTTTATTGTATTTGTGCTGGCTAGCGAGGTTTGAATAAATCCAAGTGTGCTTGAGCTTAATGTCACATCTGAAGGCTGGACATTCTCACTCAGGATCTTCTGCTGAAGATCAGAATTTATGGTTCCATCTATTCTAGGAAGTGTTCCAGGTTCTGAAGCAGCAAAGCAGCCCAGACCATCACACTGCCACCACTATGTTCACCTGTTGGCATAATGTTGTTTTTCCAAAATAACCACACACCTTCCAAACGATTTCACAGAATATTTTCCAAAACGTCTTGGGGACCATAAAGGTGGAAAAGATGTTAGACGGGCCTTTGTGTTCTCTTGGAGCAGAAGTGGTTCTGGTCTTAGAACAAGGATAACTTTGTTGTGATAAATCACATAAAATCTACATAAAACACACTGGAAGTCTGTGGTTCTAATGTAACATAGATGAGTGCTCAGCTTGGGGACATTTTACTCCTTTATTAGCAACTAATGATCGATGTAGTTTTATATGTGACGCTCATAGGATACTAGGATCAAATGTGGACAAATGAATCCAATACTAAATGTCTACAAGGAGGTTTGGGTTATACCAAAAGTCACAACAAAAAGAGGTCATGGGTCCCAAAGGGAATCAAAACCATAATTAATAGACACAAAATGAATGGAATTTATTTTAATTATTATGTTTAGACCCTCTTACCCAAACTGCTGACTCTAACTGAGAAGATAAGATGTTTAATTTTCTGTGATCTTCAGAAATTAAACTTAATCCTCTTCATAGAAATATTTTCCTCTCCTGGTTAATCCTGTTTTCCTCTGTATGGAAGTCCAGTTGGTATTTTATAGTCTGTTTTCTTTGCTTGTCTGGGTTGGTAACCGAGTCGTGTGTCAGAATCCCAACTGATCCAGTAAATCTAACCTCAAAGCATTCACACTGTTCAGTCCACATGATGCCACTTGGCTCCAGAAAACGTGTTTTTTGGGGTTTAGTTTTCATGTCTGCCAGCAGAGGGCACTATGGGCTGTTCATAGATTCCCATTATGAACTCCAGGATTTATCTGCACATCGATGATGCAAAGCAGAACCTATTATCTATGTTCACCCTTAGATCAGAAAGAAACCATCTCTAGATGTTGTTTTATAGATTTCCAGACTGTATTTTATTGCTCTGCCACATGTGGGCAACCAGCTTCTTCATATTTTATGCCTCAGATTCCAAAACATGGAAAGACAATTTAAATCAGAACCTATGATATTATTGTACTGTGAGGAGAAAAATGACACAACATTAATTAAAGATAAATGTACCAAACTATCTCTAACAGTTATTTAAACAGGGAAAAGAGCTGCAAATATAACCCAGTTAATTAGACAATGAGTTTGAAAGATTGAATATTAAAAATATAAAAACGAAGATCAGGGAAAGTGTTGATCTGGAGAAATCCCAGTTCTTGTTAGCATAAAGATTATTCATTAAATACTGAGTCAATGCTGTACGTCTTCTGTAACACATAAGGGCAACCAGCAGAGGGCAGCAGAGTTCAATTTGACATGCAGGAAGAGATTAGATGAGTCTAGTCTGACATCAGCAACATGAAGGTGCTTCTTTGCTCTGCTAGGTTTGACCTCCAGGATGGATGTAGAGGAATGTGGGCTATGAAGACTGATAGGACTGATGCTTTCCATGGAGCCACCTTGAGACACAGTGGGAGAGGTTAGAAGGTTAAGGTTTGATAAAAGATCCTGATTGAAAGCAACATCCATCCATCCATACATTTTCTGTCCTGCTTGTCCCTGCAGTGTCATGGTGTCTATCTCCAGCAGTCATCAGCAAGAGGCTAACGCTGTTTTAGGACTTTCAGGTTATGATTGTAAAGAAGAAATTGTTCATAATGTTTTGCCTGGTGAAATAAGGGTTTAATAATAAAGAGACCAACCATGCACACACTCATACCTAAGGAGAACTTAGAGACACCAGTAGACCTAACTGGTCATGTTCTTGGACTGTGGGAGGAGGCCCCATGTGAACAGGGACAACATGCAAAGCACCAGGTTCTGAACCTGGAACCACCTTGCTTCAAGCTAACAGTAACCACAGCTGCTAAACTGGGTCGGGCCGGATTAGAACTTGGATGGGAGCCCACCTCTGAAGATCAGGAGCTGAAACTAACTTGAGATGGAAAAATCTTGATTTAGGTATTAATTTCTGAACCAGTGATGAGTTTATAAATGGAGGTCCAGATGCCACCATGTGGGCGTAGAGACGCCCCAGTGACCTGATGCTGGGACCAGTCAGTATGTGAGGAGAACTGAACATGCTGCACCCTCCAACACCAGGTTCTGAAGATGATCTCCTTCATGTTGGACTGTGGTACACCAACCAGCAGACACGTGCACAGACATTTTGGGGCCTGGTGCTCAACACAAATAAAGGGCACCGTCGTCAGATCTATTCCTAAAATAAAATAAAAAACAGTAGAATATATTTATGTTTTTGTAGCTTCTCTTTTCTTGGCTTTATGCTGCAAACTTTGAAAATGAAATAAATGAATGTTCTGTGCCTAAGAAGACTGACTTACTGGATCTCCATGAAGATGAGAACACCGTTTATATTATTTAAATGTGGAAACATTACAGTAATAATAAAGCTCTTATTTATTGGTTCTTTTCTGTTATTCTTCTCACCATTAGTTTTCCTCTTTAGTTATTTATTACATGGTTTTAGTTCTCCTTACACTCTGTGTCACTCTTAGCTTAGTTCCTCTATTTTATTTTTATTCTCCAGACCTTCCTCTATAAGTTAGCTTTAGTTATTCTTTACTTTCATTCTAGTCCTCGTTTCCTCTGCTTCTCTATCAGTTTGTTCTATCAGTGTTGGTTCAGGGTTTCTTTATGGTTTCTATTTTTTCTCAGTTTCCTTTAGTTCATGTTTATTCTTGATTCTTATGCCTTATTTTTATCTTGGTTTATAGTTTCGTTCAGGTCTTCTCATTGTCTGCTTTAGTCTTTCTATTTAGTTCACCTTCCTCTCACCTGTGTCCTGTTCCCTCCTGATTACCTGCCGTATTGTTTCTTGTATTTAAGTTCATCTTTGTCCTTTGTTCGGCGTGGTGTCGTCATGTCTTTTTGACGTCTCTTTCGGACCCTGTTAGGTTTGCTTTGAATATTGCCTTGTTGTCAGGATGACCTTGTACCCAAGCACCTCGCCTGCATGGAAGTAAACTCTGAGAAATAAAAGAAGGAGTTTCGATCCCATTCTGCTTTCTCCGTTCTAGTCTGCCTTTTGGTCCACCACACAAACCTCAAACTATGACACCATTATTAATATTAATATACCTCATTTAGCTCAACCTGAGACCTACTTCTCTTTTTCAATTAAAAACCTACTTTGGTTAATTAATGTTAACATTGGGTCTAATATTAAGCTAATAGAACAACCAGACAGCTAAATAACATTTTTTTTTTTTGGTGCTTCTTTATATCATAGAGCATTAAATTTAGCCTTCTATATAAATGAGGTTGTAAAATGTTTGTGGTCATGTTTGTTTCTGAACTTTGGGCTTTAACATCAAAATTATTCCGACTTTAAAACAAAACTACTGAACTAACTGTCTCTCCTGCCTCTCCTTCAATTAAACCTGACAAACATCAGCAGACAAACACTAACATCACCTGTTTGTCTGATGCTACGGATCAGAGGAAAAATGTGGCGTCTGCAGCACAGTTCAACCTGGAGCTCAGCTCTGCAGTGGAGGAGAAGGAGGAAGAGGAGGAAGGCACAATGATCAGGCTGGTGAAGAATTCTTACAAGAACTCAAATAAATCCCCGTCTAATATCTAATATCTATAAACGTTTGGGGGAAATGTCAGAGAGGTCATTTTTTTATTTTAAATATTAATGAATAATAAAACGGCTCCAGTAGAAAGGACATTTTTTTCATTCAGGGCAACAGAGCAAGTGCTTGAGCTCCACTAGGGGTCAATCTGGGCACCTGATGCCACCTGGCATCATTGCAAACACACACATGTCCTCCAGAACCATCACTGGTCCACATCTGCACCAAATTATGTCCATATTCTAGAATTATTTCTGGGTCTTTATTGTTTCAGTTATTGTATCAAAAATGGTTTATCAGCAGCTACAGGAGATGAGGATTTAGGAACATTTCAGAGCTTTAGATGAACGAGATGAAGACTAAAAACGGTTTGGGTTCAGGATGAGGTTGTTTATAGAAACTTTGAGGTTTCCACGGTTCTGAATCTTGGAGGAACTTTTATGAATCAATCCAGGAAACCATCATTTAGTTTCCAGTCCCTCTGGATCTTGTAGAAGATCTGGACCAACATCAGAATCTAACAGGCTGGAGATGAGTTCCTAGCAGAGAAAAGCATTCAGACTGAGTGACTAAAGGTCAGATATTGGTTGGGGACATATTTAGATGAAACACCTCCTGAAACTTGAAAACAGACGTTATTAAAGGTTCTATGAAGTCAGAACCTCCAGCGGCCCACACACACTGAACTTCTTCTCTGGAAGTTTCCACTGAAGCCTTTTTTAGTCTGCGGTTGTGGTTTATTGTTGTTTGTTAGCTGTTCTACAGATCGGTGGTGCATCAGTTAGTGACGACCAAACAGGAACACATCAGTTCTTTTCTACTGGCTCTCTGAAAGCCACAGACCCACAGGAGGCCTGAGACCAGAGTTCTCACGGCTGCAAGAATAGTCCAGACCACAAGAAATACTCTAATAGAAATAATTCACTGAAGAGGTTAAACTGTGTGGAGGAACCATTTTATTCTACATACAGAGAGAAATGTTGTTAGAGTGAGATGATGGTGGGCAGCACCGGACTGGAACCATCAGATAAATGAACGCTGAGGAGAACAGAGTTTGTTGGAGGAACCAGTTAGAAGGCAGCAGCTGGAGGTCAGTGGTTGGACTGGTGGACTACCTCACTGAAGAGTAGATGATGTCTGGTTCTGGTGGAAACTCTGGTAGAACAGAAACACTCTGGTTAAAATCAAATGTAGCTGCAGGTTAATTATTAAAAACAACTCATTTATGAGGACTTTGCTCCTGCAATGAAGTCAGTTATTAAAAGATTTTGAAGCAGTTTATCAGTCTAGTTGAACTTTTGGAGCCTGACCTTAAACGTTCATGCTGGAAAACCTCTAATGTGGCTAAATAAATGTATTCTGCAGAGAAGAGTGGGTCAACATTCCTCCACACTGATGTTACCAGTTTATCACAAAGGCTGGATGGATGGTTGCTGCCAAGAGGAGAACCACCAGTTCTTAGCTTAAGATTAGTTTCTTTTACTTGGAGAACCAGTTTCCCTCCAGTAATCCAAACATCATCTGGAAACAGCTTTTAGTATTTAATCTGGTTATTTGTTTCTGATATTATAATGAGTTTGATCATCTGAAACATTAATAAGAGGCAAAAGTTTAAAAAACTAAAGAAATCCTTAAAGGGGTGAATATATTTTTTACGTTGATGTATTTAATGAATCTGATCTTTACTTTTATAAATACTATCTGATACTTTGTTCACAAAACAGTTAAAACATTCACATATGAACTACTGGGTATAAAGTCTATGATGACAGGACTGCTCAGTAATTACCCAGAAGGCTTTGCAAGCAAAAAGCATCCAGGAAGAAAGAATAAAGATCCTGGAATAAAGATGGCTGCCAATGATGAACACCTCAGGAAGCAGAAACCCAAATGAGGAAGACAATCAGGAACCTAAGTCCATGCACTGCATGTTCCATCAGATGATTAAGCAGGAGACTGAGGCTGAGAAGCTCCAACCATGTCCAGAGAAGGTTGGACTGAAGAACATCACAGAGTCACTGATAACAGCACCATATGAACAAGAACTTAGCAGGAGAACACTGAAAGCCGGTGTCCAATCAGATCATACAGGAACAAAGATGCTAAGAGGCACCTTAAAGAGTCCAGCACATGGCACCAGGGTTAGAGATGATTGCAGGCAAGGTCTCCAGAGGACACCAACCCTGTGGCTGGAATAGTGAGCAGGAACATCTGTGGATAACATGGACTGGACCATGAAAGTGGGAGGCAGCACCAAGGGGGTTCTGAATAGTAAACCTAAGATCCTGAAGGACTTCCAGATCCAGACTGATAAACAGAGGAGCAGCAACCAAGTGGATGTTGGGTGAAGGACAATGTGCAGAAGAAGATGGTCATAATAGATGTGGTGAAACAAAGAGAACAGCAACACCATGAAGAACATGAGAAGCTTGAGAAGAAACAGATTTAATAAGGAGATCCCAGTGATTCTGGTGGTCATCAGAAAACACTGAGATGTTTCTACAGAAGAACAAAGTCCTAAAAATCTGAGGTAGAGCATAGAACCTTAAAGTCTCCCAGGTTCTGGTAGAACTTCACTCCTGACTGCATGACTGTTTACTGTATCTCAGTATTTGATGGTGAGACAGAGTAGAATCCAAACACAAGGTCCAGAAATGTGGTTCATTATCTGTTTAAATCCCAACTCTGATGATCTGATTGGTTGGAGCAGCTTTACCTTTGGTTCTGGTTCTGTGTGTTCTGATGTTGATGGGTCCATAACTGAGCTCCTCTGTTCTCATGTCAGAGTAGATGGTGGGTGGAGAACTCTCTGTGAAACATGTAGAGATCATCGGTATTACTGGGTTCTATAGAGGCTGATAGAAACGTGTTAATGTGATTCATGCAACATAATAAACAGGTTCTTCTGATGTTTTACACCTTTAAAGTATTTAGAAAGACGAGTGAATCAGTGTGAAACCCTGCAACCACACAGCCTCACAGCTACATCCATCCAAGCTAACATGTTTCACCACAAATGACACATCCTGTCACAGGAGACAGGCTATCATGATCATCTGCAGACCACTCTGCTGTGGAAACCTCCACCAACCTGAGAAAACAGCCCACTGACAGCAACAGGAGGAAAGTGCAGCCGTGGTTTTACATGCAGAGCAAAGAATAATGAACTGGAACAAAGGGTGGGGGCTGGAAACACTTCTAGAACGATCAATTTAACCTCTGATTCCCAAAGTTATTTATATTACAATTACTCTGATTATTAATTGAGTCATTTGAAGATTACAATCTAATTTCTTCTTATCCCTTCTGACTTCATTAAAACCTAAAACGAACTGTTTTATGAAACCTTTTTAAAGTGAAGCAGATCAATAATAAGATCCTTAAAAACTAGATCTACAGCTGGGACCAAACAGATCTGAGCATAGAAATCCATGATTTTGTTTGAAGTTAATTATTTTAAAATAAAATATACACAATGATTTGTCAGTCAGTCATTTTCTACTGATTATTCCATAGTGGGTCATGGGTAGCTGGTGCCTATCTCCAGCAGTCTACGGCGAGAGGCAGGTACACCCTGGACAGGTCGCCAGTCCATCGCAGGGCAACACACTAACAACCATGCACACACTCATTCACACACCTAAGGTCAATTTAGAGACCAATTAACCTAACAGTCATGTTTCAAGAATCCCTCATGAGGACAAAATATCGAGGCACGTGACGTCGCCCGGTACAGCGGAGCCAGGGTCCCACCCTGGAGCCAAGCCTGGGGTCGGGACTCGCTGGGTTGCTCCTCACGGGTCAAACCCGAACGAGAGACACGAGGCCATCCCCCAGTGGGCCCACCACCTGCAGGGGGAACCATGAGGGACCGGTGCAAAGAGGATTGGGTGGCGGACAAAGGTGGAGACCTCAGCGGCCCGATCCCCGGATGCTTAGGCTGGCTCTAGGGACGTGGAATGTCATCTTGCTGGGGGGGAAGGAGCCTGAGCTTGTGCGGGAGGTCGAGAGATATCGACTAGAAATAGTCGGGCTCACCTCCACGCACAGCGTGGGCTCTGGAACCCATCTCCTTAAGAGGGGTTGGACTCTCTTCTACTCTGGAGTGGCCCACGGGGAAGGGCGGCGGTCTGGGGTGGGTTTGCTTGTTGCCCCCCAGCTCAGCCGTCTCGTGTTGGATGAGAGGGTCGTATCCCTGCGCCTTCGGGTTGGGGAGAGGTCTCTGACTATCATTTCAGCCTACGGGCCGAGCGGTAGTGCAGAGTACCCGGCCTTCTTGGCGTCCCTGTCAGGGGGTGCTGGATAGTGCCCCTCCTGGGGACTCCATTATTCTGCTGGAGGACTTCAACGCCCACGTGGGAAACGACAGTGACACCTGGAGAGGTGTGATCGGGAGGAATGGCCTCCCCGATCTGAAACGAGTGGTGTTTTGTTATTGGCTAGTCACGGATTGTCTTACTAAAAAGTGTCCAATTCTCAATTGAAATAATTTTCTTTATAGTTGTTTTAACTGTTTAATTCTGGGCTGTAGACGGAATATTCCTTATTATTACAATAACTATCCTTGGGATAATACTGTTATTCTTAATTTTTTCATTGCCGTTTCCTAATATACCAGCGGTGCAGTTAAAGACCATCGGAATTCTAAAATTCACTTAGTTTCTTCTCATCCAATGGTGCGTTAAGGGATGCTGGGAATTTTTTATATTTGGCGAGAATTTACCAATTTTCAGTATTTCTTTCTAGCATGCTATTTAGTTATAGGCTGAGTCATTTAATAACTCTTTACACCATCTTGGTTTTATTTCATTGTGGTTACTTGAATATTTATCTGTGCGGTTATATAGACTATATCTAAGAAACCATAGACTTCATTATAAACATAAACCTCATGGTATAATAAAGAGTGGCAGGAGTGTAGCTGACGTCTTCTCTCATCTGTTCTGGCCGGACAACCTGGGGAGATTGAGGAATTAAATCAGTTGCCTTATACAGTCCTTCAGAAGTCACAAGTTTGGATCATTTCCATCACCTCTTTTACAATCAGAGTCCTCTATTGGGATATTTTCACCATCTTTCATCAATCCGAGGTTCACTGAGCTTCTGGAGAGCAGAGCTCTGGCTCTATACGGAATACTGCGCAGGAAGCGTGCTGGCGCGCTGGGAAAGCTCCGCAAAAGAGGACTATGAACACCACTGCCTTCAATCCACCTGGCAAATGTCCGCTCTCTAAGTAACAAGATGGACGAGCTGCTTCTTCTCACCAGTAAAAACTCAGACCTCCGCGGATCAGCGGTTCTCTGCTTCACCGAGACATGGCTGAGTGAAAACATCCCGGACCGAGCACTGCTGATGCCGGACTTCCAGCTACTCAGAGCGGATCGCAGCGTGGAGCTATTGGGGAAGAAGAGAGGAGGCTGAATCTGCTTTTATATAAATGAAGGTTAGTGCAGAGATGTAAAAGTTCTGGAAAAACATCTTGTCCTGATCTGGAGTCATTTTCCATAATCTGTAAACCGTTTTATTCACCAAGAGAGTTTTCCTCGTTTATAATAATCGGCTCATATTTTCCACCTAATGGCTGAACTTCTGCTGCTGAAAAACATCTTGCTGAGATGATTACAGACGTGGAGAAAAAATACATGGACTCTTTCATCATAATACTGGGAGATTTTAACAGAGCAAACCTCTCCAATGAACTCCCCAAATACAGACAGCATATTAAGTGTCCCACCAGAGACAAAAGCACACTGGACCATTGTTACACAGCTTTAAAGGACTCATATCATGCTGTTACCAGGGCTGCTCTGGGTTTTTCAGATCATTATCTAATCCACCTCATCCCAATCTACAGACAGAGACTAAGAGCTTCCAAACCCAAGGTTCACACTGTTAAGAAGTGGACTGAGGAATCAAAGCAGATGCTACAGGCCTGCTTTGAATGCACAGACTGGACTGTTTTTGAAACTTCAGCCACTGACTTAAACCAACTAACTGATGTGGTGACATCATACATCAGTTTCTGTGAGGACATGTGTGTGCAGACCAAGACCTTCTGCACCTTTGGGAACAACAAGCCATGGTTTACTCCACACCTCAGGAATCTGCGCAGGGAAAAGGAAGAAGTTCACAGCAGTGGAGATTGGGCGCGGTACAGGCAGGCCAGGAACAAACTAACAAAGGAGATCAAAGCAGCTAAGAGAAGCTACAGTAAGAAGCTGAAGAACATCCTTTCTACTGGTGACACTTCAGCTGTATGGACTGGTCTGAGAAACCTGACTGCCTATAGGAGCCCCTCCACCCATCCTGAACAGAGTCGTCTCCTGGCCAACCATCTGAATGGCTTCTACTGCAGACATGACAAGAAGCCATTCACACCTCAAACCATCTCCTCCACATCCCATTCAGGAACAAGTTCTTCCCATAAAGCAACCAACCCCCTACCTTCAGATCCTCTGCCTGCACTAAAGATCTCTGAGGAAGATGTAAACAGGCTCTTTCAGCGCATGAAAACAAAGAAAGCTGGAGGACCTGATAACGTCTCCCCATCATGTCTGAAAGCCTGCGCACATCAACTCGCTCCGATCTTCACAAGGATCTTCAACAAGTCACTGGAGAAATGTGAGGTCCCCTCCTGCCTCAAACGATCCACCATCATCCCGGTTCCCAAGAAACCCACCATCCTAGGATTAAATGTGGAAATGTGGAAATGGTGGTGGACTTTCGGAGAACACCACCCCCATAAACCCCATCACCATCCTCAACAACACTGTATCGGCCGTGAACCACTTCAGGTTCTTAGGAACCACCATCTCTGAGGACCTGAGAAAGTCTTCACACATAGACACTGTTCGAAAGAAGGTCCAGCAGAGACTGTACTTCCTGAGGCAACTCAAGAAGTTCAACCTTCCACAGGAGCTGCTGGTCATCTTCTACACTGCCATCATTCAGTCTGTCCTGTCTTCATCCATCTCAGTGTGGTTTGGATCATCCACAAAACAGGACAGGTCCAGACTGCAACGAATAATCAGGACTGCAGAGAGAATAATCAGAGCTGACCTTCCCTCCATCCAGAACTTATACAGGTCAAGGGTCAAGAAAAGAGCAGCTAAAATCTCTGCAGACCCCACACACCCTGCACATAAACTGTTTAGAGTTTTACCTTCAGGTGGCGCTACAGAGCACTATTCACTAAAACCAGCCGCCACAGAGACAGTTTCTTCCTCCAGGCTGTTTCTCTGATGAACATTTAATAGAGTACAAAACAACAGATGTTACAAATGTACCTTTTATTATATATGTGTAAATTGTACTGTGATGGAAATTCTTTTAAAAACATTCCACAGTGTATGACCTTTGGTTTACCTCACTCCCCTGAACCTCTGTGTTATTGGAGGAAGCTGTAAATGTCATTATCAGAAGTTTAATGGTTAAGGCCATTTTTTAGGGTGATGCCTTTGGGAGAGTAGATGGTTGTTCCTAGATAACTTTGTCACCTTTGAACCCAAGAAGGGTCTGGGGTCATAAAACACAGACTCTTTGAAGTTGAGATAAAACTGTCATGTTCTGGTATAAATACTGTGTGTAAATAGCGTTCGGGGCTCTGTTTCAACCGACTTGCTTGGTGACAGAGTCATTCAAACACTGATGCCTTTGAATAAAACTTATAAAGACAAAGTCTGGATTTTTTCTTCTTGTGAGTCAACTTCTACCCACTTTGATAAGAAAATTCCACAACAATTTATTGTTGTTTGGCAATAAAGCTGATTCTGATTCTGATTCTGATTCTGATTCTGAAGAAGAAAAACAAGGTTCTACTAAGACATTTTCATATTTCCTAATAATGTGCCTGCAGAACATTTAGGAAGTTCTCATAGGCCCCTCCCACAGCAGCATTTGCATATATTAGCTGTTTAGATATCACTGAAAAAACATTTAGTCCAAATCAGGAGACAAGAAGAAGCTGGAAGACACACAGGAGAAACAATCACACACACACACACACACACCGAAGGGCAATTTAGAGACACCAATTAACCTAACAGTCATGTTTTTAGACTGTTGGAGGAAGGCAGAGTTCCCAGAGAACCCACTCACACATGCAGGGGAGAACATGCAAACTCCATGCCAAAGGGGCCCAGTCTGGGATTCAAACCCAGGACCTTCGAGGTGCAAGGCAACAATAACCACTGCCCTACAGTGCAGCACTCATTGTCTAGATTAGTTTTAGGTTTTATGCTAAAGTCAGTGTGAAGGAATATCAGCAGCTTTGGTCATCAACAATGTTGGACAGAAACCTTTTATATTAACTTTCAGAAATATGAAAAAATGTTCTTTTAAATGTAAATTCATACTGTTGAGATCAAAGTCTGATTTTTGACTGGAACCACATTTTGTTCTGAAGGATAATTTAACTGGACAGTGAAACTAATAAAGTCTGTGTCTGACAGCAACATTATGTGAAATTTAACAAAGAAAATTCCTCCATCAGACTTTAATGTGATGGAGGAATTTAAGAGCTCCAACCTCCACAGTCTGTGAGGTCCAGAGATGATGATCCATATGTTCTCTTCTATGGGAAACAGGTTCTGGCTGAAGGTCAGACTAATAATCTCATTGGGAAGAAATACCCTAGAACCTTTGCAGAACCAGACAGATATGGTTCTCAGAAGTCCTGGTGGTTAAACCTTTACCATTAGGGTTTGGTTTAGAACAACCTGAATGAGCTGAATTGGACCTGCCACCTGTTTATCCACTTCCTGAAGTAGAAACCGTAGGGAAAGCTTAGACGGGATACTTGTCCAAGCCGGAGTCGATAATGTTTGATTCCTGGTTGCTGAAACTGACTTTTGAAACGGACACAAGCTTTGATGTGAACAAATGATCAGCTGGTTGTGTGTTGGATCACATGGCAGAGGAGGATGGACCACAGAGGCTCCACTGGGATGAAGACATGGGAGCACATAGACAGCTTGTAGGAGAGTCGCTGTAGCAATGAACTACTAAGTCATTGTTCCCAAGTGCACATTTTATTGATAAACTGAGCTTGATGTGCAATGAGCTTACAGGTCGCTTTGAAGTTTTTAAGTGCAACTCTGCAATCTCAGACATCCCCATGAAAGAAAAATGGGACTCAGAAGCTCACAGACAGTTTCTCAGTTGCCCCAAGCCTGACTCCAGGTGCTCCAATGCTGCATGTTTGGGAGTGAGTGAGCAGATGTTCTCTGTGATGCAGACAAGATGGTTCACAGCAGCCAAACCAAGTTTCCACAGCTCAAACATCAATGGACATCTTACCAAGAAACACTGACAAGCTTGGTAGAAATGGTTTATATTTACTATTGTTTTTTTTTTATTATTTTACTGTAATTAAATCAACTAACTTAAAACGTTTTACTAGCATAACAACCCCTCAAATGATCAGATATTCACACATTCAAATTCATATTTGTGATTAAAACACTGAAAATTTAATTCTATGAATAAACAATAATCGATCAATCTGTTCCAGGTTCAAGGGTTTTCTCCCCATCTGTGACTGAGTCTGACACCCCTCATATAGAAGGTATCTGGGGAGGTCCTGGAGAAGGTGATGCAGCTGTAGAGTTGTGGCCATTAAAGGTTTGTTGCTTATTATAGCAGAAACTGACCCACCAAGAGATATTCTGAACCCCAGAGAGAGAATGTACAGACCTGCCGTCATGTCTGAATAAAAACCTCATTGAGATGAATTTCACTAAATGTTATCATATGTTGTATCGCTTTATGGTTGTTTTTTAAAATAACAACAAATAGGGAAGCTTAGTATTATGGAAAACATTATTTTATTCATTAGTAATACATTTCTAACGGGTGTAGCTTCTAAAGGTTTTTAGGTCTGAATCTTCTGTCTTTTATTTTATTGAGAGTTTAAATTCTGCAGCTGGTTTTTCAGCAGAGACGTTTTGATGAGAAACAGGAAACTGGACGACCACAGAGCTGCTCGTCTGTTAAACAGAACAACCACAGACTGCAGACAGAGACGGTCCAACATGTCAAGCTTTGTCCTCACTGTCTCCTATTGAAATACACCAAGTCAGCAGT
Source organism: Girardinichthys multiradiatus (assembly GCF_021462225.1). NCBI lineage: Eukaryota > Metazoa > Chordata > Actinopteri > Cyprinodontiformes > Goodeidae > Girardinichthys > Girardinichthys multiradiatus. The sequence goes on along the minus strand of NC_061807.1, from coordinate 8,134,518 downwards.
TAATCTGGGCCGCCTGATGAGGATTAGATTATTATTGATCAGTTCAGAGGTCAAAGACCTACTTAGAAAGAGAAAAGCTGGAAATACATTTATACAAGGCTCAGCTTAAAGCAGAACATGTAGAATAAAGCCTAGAAATGAAACAATGCAGAGCAGCATCAACCAGTCAAGTAGTTCCAGCGTTTAACAAGAACCAACTCATCTTAACGTGGGAATCTGGGCCAGAACCTCCAGCAGGTTGTTAGAACTCATATCTCAGACTGAAACCAGATCAAGATCCAGGAAGATTCTCAGAAACTGAAATATTTCCTACCATGATAAAATCAACACAATAATCTGAGAGAATATTGGCCAGAGAAAAGTTTTTAGACTAAAATGTCCACTGAGTCAGACTGGACCTCACAGACACCAACATCCTTCATCACATCATCATCCTCACCTCTGCTGGGTTTGACTTTCTGTTGCTGAAGATGAGTTATTTGGACGTCGCTGTACGTGATGTCGTCTCCTTTACCAGCTGAAACAATCAGGGATTACCCACAATTCAGTGCTTCATCATGTTTAGTTTAATGAGGAAATTTAAATGATGGTTGAAATGCTGGACTTTATTTATTTATTAAAAAATATGTAAATATGTGGTAAAAAGAATTAATTAGTAAATTAAGAAGTTTATGTTTCACCTTTTGACTTGTGATGATGTCTCTTCACCAGTAGAACCAGTAACACCAGTAGAAACACAACACATAAAGATGCAAGAGGCAACAAGATGGAAAGAAGAGATGATGAGGAGGCAGGAGGAGGAGTGGTTGGAGGGATGGAGGTGGTGCAAGTGGTGGTGGTGAGTTTCACTGAAATCAAGATATTTCTAAAGTTATGAACCAATTAATGAATGAAGAGACTTTATAAATTCTAGAGATGAAGATCAGTCATCCTGACCTGAGACAGAGATCCAGCTGGATGGAGACTCTCCATGACCACTGATGTTACACTTGTAGAGACCTTCATCAGAGCTGGTCACATGGTGGAGGGTCATGTGACCTGCAGGCTCAGTCCTGATGAGGGAGCCATCTTTAATGAAAGCAGCTGGGAGGTTGGAGGAAGTCTTTGTTTGACAGCTCAGAGTGACGTCATCTCCCTCCATCACAGGGAGGACAGGACTCTGCAGGATCACTGATCCACCTCAACACAGAGACAAACTACAGCATTTCATCCATTTCCACACAGCTTCATCAACACTAACTCCACAGTCTGATCTTACCAGAGACAGTGAGCTGGATGCTGCTGCTGGCTGCTCCCTCTCTGGACTCACACCAGTACACTCCAGTATCATCTGTGAACAGGTGGCTCATGTTACAAGAAGAACCAGCTGGTTCTCCCCATCCATCTCCACACTGAGTTCTGGTTCCTCTGGTTGTGTTTCTCCTCACAGTCCATCCAGCAGAGATGTTGTCCTCCTCACAGCTCAGAGACATAGAGTCTCTCATGAAGAACTGGGATCTGCTGGGACTCACAGTCAGACCAGCTGGGAGGACTGGAATAAAAAACTGCTGCTTGGTTTTATTCTCATCAAAGCTCCAAAGTCCTGCAGTAAAACCTGAACCTGAAACACATCCTGCTTGTTTCTCATAGCTGCTTCTAACAGTAATATTCTAACATCACAATTAATAAACATTATAGGTTCTGAAAACATTTTAGCACTTTCTACAAGAGAAGGTAAAGACTTGTACTTGAATAACATCTCAACAGTTAATGTCTTCAGGACTAAGATATTTAACCAACCTTTGTTTGTTGTGGAGCACATCATTAAAGTCAGAACTAAAGAGAGAAGAAAAACACTTGAAATTAATTCAATAATTCTTCACATAAAGACAATTTTAGATCTCAGACATATTTTCCTTTTGTAAGGAAAACAGGTGTGGGGTGACGAGCTTTTAAACATTTTACATTTAAAATAATTTAAAACATTGAATCCAAACACCCTTATGTTTTTAGACATTTAGACTCTTAAAAGTCAGCAGTAAAAGTAAAAAATGAGTCCTTAAAGGAGCAGAGAGCCAGTGTGGAGCAGCGTTAACAAGCTGCTGCAGCAGCTTCATCCATCAGCGTCAGGCCTGACCAACACCAACCTGCTGAGAGGTACAACAACCAGGCTGGGCTTTAAGAGCACCAAGATACATTTATTTAAAAATATCTAGTTGTTATTAACTATGACTTCCCTTTACCATGAATTTATATGAGAACCAAATATCAAAGCAAATTAATTTACATGTGATTATTTAAAAAAAACAAAGTCCAGAACCAGACTAGAGAAGCCATTCCAGCACAGAGGTTCTGATTCCCAGTTGAAGCTATAGATTCAGACGCTGTGGTCAGCTGTAAGGAAGGCAGCAGGGAGGTTTAGGAGATAAAGAATAGCAGAGAATCCTGAAACAGGGAGGCCAACAAACATCATAAAACTGTTTAAAGTTGTTACTTTGCTGTTCATCTAAAAGTCCTTTAACTAGACCACTGTTTTTAATGTGTTTGAAACCAATGGGAGTTATAAAGTGGGCCTCAGGATCTATCAGCTAAAGTAATGACTGAACTACAGCAGATTTCTAACAGACTCATCCAGCCTCACTGTTATATATGATGTTGAACTTTGTGACATTTCTGCAGTTATTCTCACTTTAACTCCATGTTGCTCATCCTCAGAGTGTTTGAACACGTTTTAAACCTGATCTCCAGCTTCTCCTCCACCATCAGTTATCAACAGAAACCCAGCAGATGGACAGAGAGAATCTGTACTTACTGAGCAGAAATCTGATGGACGTGTCCTTCATGGTGTTTCTCAGAGATCTGAATGTTTTCATCAGTTTCTGTCAGACACACTGAGTAAAATCCTCTTCCTCTTCCTCTTCCTCTTCCTCTGAGGGGATATTTAAGGCTGCAGGAACCATTTTCACAGAGAGACAAGATGAATAAAAATATCACTGAAAGTACATGTTGTACCTTTTGATATTAAATAAGTAAGTTCAATGTTTTTAATTCACATGATCACCTTAAACGCCCCGGTGGTGCAGTTGGTTGCCTAGCAGCAAGAAGGTCCTGGGTTCGACTCCCAGCCAGGAGTCTTTCTGCATGGAGTTTGCATGTTCTCCCTGTGCATGCGTAGGTTCTCACCGGGTACTCCAGCTTCCTCCCACAGTCCAAAGACGTGTCTGTTAGGTTAACTGGTCTCTATAAATGGCCCTTAGGTGTGAATGAGTGTGTGCTTGGTTGTTTGTGTTGCCCTGAGATGGACTGGCGACCCGTCCAGGGTGAACCTCGCCTCTCGCCGTAGACTGCTGGAGATAGACACCACCTCCTCCGTGACCCACTATGGAAGAAGCTGTAGAAAATGACTGACTGTTCTGTTTGTGTTGGCCCAGCAGGGGGCGCTGTTTGGTCAGAAACTGAGTTCTGTAGGAAGAAAGAAATCTGCTCCACATGAAAACTTCAGTTTAAGCTTCTTATCTAGTTTGGGTCAAGAACAGTTTCCTGTTGGGACAAGGCTTCATGTTGTCCTCAGAAACTGCTTTTTAACACTAAAAAGGAAGTTTTCACCATTTAGTGAATTCTGAAGGCCTCTAAAAGTAACATTTGTACCTAAATCTGATATTTACCTTCACCTTAGCGGTCACCAGTAGATCTGTAGCCTTAATCAAAGAACCTAATTGACACCATAGCCTTAACCCTGACATCCTAACCTCAAACATGATGTTCAGCTTCAGTAGGAGCAGCCTGTGGTCTTCAGCTGCAGCACCAGAACGTTACTGTCTGCAGTGAATCTGGTGGAGCTCATCAGATACAATCAGACAAAATCAGACATCAGCTGCAACAAAAACACTCATATTTAAGACGGATTCCTCATAAAATAATCATAAAAAAGCAACATGTGATGGAGCAGCTGTGTCTCAGCTCCTGATGGATCTGCAGATGATTTGTCCTAGATGGACGTCTCCTGTCTTCACTGCTGAGGAAACTACAGATGTAGAAGTCTGAATATTCTCAGGATGTGAGGAATAAAAATAATACTTTTCATTATTTAAGGTAACAGGAACATGAGAGTTATTGAATGATTCCTTGAGGTCAGCAGAGTTTTTCCTCTTTGACTGATTATAACTAACAACATATAGTGAGGTGAAAAGTTTTTACCCCCTTACAGATTTAGTCTTTTTTTAATTTTTTGTCACTTTTACATGTTTCAGATCATCAAACAAAAATTAATATTGGATAAAGAAAACCTGAGTTTAAAGAGAAATCAAGTTTCAAATGATTTCATTCATTTAAATAAAAAGTTCTCTGAACCAACTTGGACCTCTGGCCCTAAACCTGATAACTAGGAACCAAATGTGTTGCATGTCCTGTTTGGACACTAGATGGCGCTGCAGCTCAAGTATATGAGTGAGGTAGCTGGCAGGCGCTGACCCCAGAAGGGCAAACAGTAACAGTATCCAGTATATTTACAGTATGAGTAAACAGCATCCCCTACTGGACTAAGAAGACATTACGTTTAGTATCAGAGATGATTATTGGGGTCAATATAGTTTTTGAAGTGAAGAGAATTTTATTTTGCAGATTGCTCTTTCATTCACCAACATATTATGAGTCTCAATCTATTGTTGCTTTCAGATTAAATTATTCTGTGTAGGTTATAAAGTATTGTGTGATGCCACTCTAAGCCATATTTAAATATGTTTTTACTAATTGTTCTTCTGATCTGTGTTTCATTAATGAATTGATTAACTACAAACATCAACACACGCAGAGGAAGATTAAATGTCATAAAGTATTTTTTATTACGTTTTTGTGAGAACATTTTGTACGTAGGCTATCATGTTTTTATGGGTATGATGAACTTTGTAATCATGTCTTCTCAGAGGAAGAAGAGGAAGAGGGCGGGTTTTACTCAGGGTCTTTGACAATAACTGAGAAGGAAGCAGTAAGTTCTCTGAGAGAAACAAATGATGAGGACCTCTGCCAGATATCTGCTCTGTAAGCAGGAATTCTTTCATTTGCTTTCTATGAAGAAATGATACTTTCACATTTAATTTGGAACTGCAGCGACATTTAACAGGAAACATATTTTCAAATAACTTTAAAATTGGAGAAAAAGACATGGATGGATGGATTTTTTTCACAGAACAAATAATGATTTGAATACCTGAGCTATTATATTGCTCCATCAGAATGTACTATTTTGTTTCCATTTTTGTAACATGTTTTATGAGGACTTTTTCTATTTATCAACCACTTTGTATTAAAAAACGGATACAAACATTCTGTGAACAGCATTAATGTCGACTACCAGGCAAACTCCTCATAATTACCTGATTTTTATTTAGAGGTTTGACTCAGTTTTTAATAGCTAAATGTTTGAATGTAAAATGTCTGGTCAGCTAACCTGAGTGATCATGGATTTCTTCTGTTCGGTACAACAGATGCATACCTGGGCATTCAACAGAGAGATTAATACACATCTAATGTGAGGCGTATTATTGAAACAATACGAGGTTGTTGCAGACATCCCTGACCTATGACAGAAAGAGGAAGAAAGATGTTTCACTGTAATACTGTTTTATGCGCCACTAAAGGATGGGACCTCAGTGGGTGATGTGGAGTTCTCCTTTTAGAAAAAAACATTAAAGTTTTACACTTTAAATTCAGGTCTAGTCATGGTAGGTCTTACGAGTAAATTATTTTTTCAAATAACAGCAATTCAGTTCAATTCAGTGTTATTTATACAGCGCCAATTCACAACACATGTTGTCTCAATGCTCTTTACAAAGTTAATTCAATTGAATCATATAGATTTCAAGTCAGGTTCATACATTCCTATTAATCGTAATCATTGAACAGTTCAGTCAGATTCAGTTATTTATTCAAATTGGATAAAACGTTTTTCTATCTAAGGAAACCCAGCAGATTGCATCCAGTCAGTGACTTGCAGCATTCACTCCTCCTGGATGAGCATGTAGAGACAGTGGACAGTCACTGGTGTTGACTTTGCAGCAATCCCTCATACTGAGCATGCATGTAGGGACAGTGGAGAGGAAAAACTCCCTTTTAACAGGAAGAAACCTCCAGCAGAACCAGAACCAGGCTCAGTGTGAGCGGCCATCTGCCACGACCGACTGGAGGTTTGAGAGAACAGAGCAGAGACACAAAGAGAACAAAGAAGCACTGATCCAGGAGTACTTTCTATGGGAAGGAAAAGTAAATGTTAATGGATGTAGCTCCTTTAGTCGTTTCATCTAGAAAGAAAGAACAGATAAACTCTGATCCAGTTTTCAAGGTTAGAGTCTGAAAGAGAGAACATAGAGTTAGTTACAGTAGAAGCTCAGTCAGTAGCCTTGTCTAGGAGAGAGAAAGGGTTAAACACTGAAAGACAGGGCCATGTGGATCATCTGTAGAAGGTGAGCATTAAGTTGTTGCCAGCAGAAGCTCGGACGATTCCTCTCTCCAGAAAGGTGTCACAGGTAGACACAGAGTCAGGCCAGGTGTAGCTTCTAGGAAGAGAAAAGAGAGAGAACATAAAGTTAAAAGCTGAAATAACAGCAAATGCAAAATTGGAGAGTAGTGTGAGAATGTAGCGAAGAGGGTGAAAGTAATTATATATTGTTGTTATTGTATATTTGTAATTTTTGTCATGGTGCTCTTTCTATAAAAAGTTGTACTATTTTTCTCTCTTCTCATAACATTCGTATCCAACTTGTTTTTGTTTTTAACGACATATTTCCAGATGTATTTATGTCCGCTGTATGTTTGTTTATGTGTAGCAGCTTAACACCAAAGCAAAGTCTTCATACGTGTGAAACATTAGTTGACAATAAAGATTTTCCTGATTCTGATTTCTGATATTTAAGAATAAAACAGTATAAACTACAGTTTTATAAGAGTTTACCCAAAACTAAAATGTAAAATCTCACAAGCATTTGATTGGTTTGGAAAGTTTAAAAGTGCATTGAAGTTGAATAGCTGGTTTATTTTGGGGCAATCTATAGATGTATTTACCAGTTTTAAACACTAGATGTCCTCAGTTTTCTTCTCTATCTTCCTCTGGTTCATCTCAGTCATTTATTGTCTCTATATTTTTATCGTAAGGCAGGTTTTTACCTGAACTTCTGTTTTCTGACTTATTTTGCAGTCTGGATTCTCTAACCTGATTTTCCTCTGGAAACTGGTGAAAGTTTTCCAGTAAGAGATTCTCTACTAGTTTCATCACCTATACAGAGAAATAGGTCATTATTACGCTGATTTCTTTTACATTTGTTAATTGAAGTTATGGTACACAATATGATTCATACACGTCTAGAGAAGAAAACCTGTCCTTGAAGGCCGGTGTCCTGGAACTTCCACATGTGTCCGTGGTTCAACGCCCCTTCATCAGACGGCTGAATTCCTCTTCGGTCTGAAATCAAGTTCTGCAAAGTTCTACTAATTACCTGTTTGATTTTATTGTGCTGAAGCAGAGACATCTGAGGACGACTGTCCTGAAGGACTGGAGTTTGACACCCTGGTGTTGGGACTACCAAGGCTCCGGTTTAACACATCGATCTTTGGGCCGAAAGAACTCGTTGTTTCATAGATGATAAGAAAATTATCAGCAGATGCAGGAAAGAATCAACTTCCTGTTACGGTGGTTCAGGTCTGAGTTCTGAACAGAAGCAGAAAACAACACAGAACTAACATCATTACCGGGTACGACCCATAGAAAGCTGATGTTGGACTTGCTTGGGCACATTGCAGGGTGTGTCTTCATACCTGTCTGTGGTAAGAGGAGGACGTCCTGACGGTAAATAATACAAACCCTCATGGTCTCCTGAGACAAGCAGAACCTTGTCTGCAGATAGCTTGATAATTAGCTGCTGACAGTGAGGAGGATGACTCTGCAGGATGAAGGTGCAGCTGCTGAATCAGCTCGGATGAATGTCTGCAGGCTTCAGTGTCCAGGAAAATCTCTGTGAAGACTGCAGGACATTGACTGGATACTGGTTCTGCTTTGTCTCCTGTGACACAATGAGACGCTCCTACATCTACTGTAGCAATGGGAATTTTTCTGAGTCCACTCTGAATATAACAACCTTCAAGCAACATTTCTGTTTTTGATTGATCTAATGTAATATTTTAATCTTAAATGTAATAAATATGTTGACTGGAAGCAGAAAATCTCCATAATTACCAGAAATAAGGGCTTGAAAACAAAGTCTGTGAGGTATTAATCTATATAATGTGTTTCACTCAGTGATGGAGCTCCTGAAATAAACCAACTGTTCATTGAGGTCGTGTTTTATTGTGAAAACTGCATGACTCGCTCAAAGCTGCTCTCCAAAGTTACCTGATGCAGTTTGGTTATTGACCACAAGTGTTTAAAAGACGGAGATAAGAAAAGAGAAACTGGCTGAGGAACCGGAGGAGGTAAGGAGAGGGAGGAGATCCAGATTGTAAACCAACAAGATGACTTTATGGGCCTGAAGGAGAAATGGTAAAAACAGAGGAGCTAAACTCAAGGCAGTGAATGAAAACAGGCAACGTTAAATTTGATAACCTTAAAATTGATAACATTAATATTTACCATGTTATCATTTTAATGACCTCCAGATTCACGGATTCTAATTTTAAAAGAGGTGAAATTAATCACATGTTGGGTTTTACGTCACTCAGTTAAATCAGCTTTTAATCCTTAATACTGACCAGAGACGGTTACTGGAAAAGGTTTAAAACAGAGATGCTTGTCTGTTCTTACAGCTCAGTTAATGTTAGTATAGAGATAAACATGTAATTACTTTTTAAAAATGTCACATTTTAAATAGTTATATGACTGAATTAATTTATACTTTGAGATGAAGCTCATAAAAATGTTCTTTTTTCTTCTGTATTTTGTCCTTATATTAAAGGTAACTTGTTAGAGGCTGTAAACTTAGAGTTGGGCATGAAAACACCCAGCTTCTGTCTGTTTCAGTCTCACTGATTATTCTTTATGTGTCCTTATGATGGATCATTGTGTCGTCTGACTGAAACTAAATAAACTGAACTGAATAAACCAGATTTGAACAGGACACGTCGATGCTTTGCCATTTTTCCGTCACAAGGGGGCAGCATGAAGCTGTTTCCAGTCAGAATGGAGCTAGAAACATGCTGATGATACTGAAGGTTGGTCTGTGCTTTACTTTGCAGAGGTGAAAACTGGACCTCATTTAGATACGATTATTTCTTTTAACGAATCTCTTCGTTGAAGCGGCGGTTTCTCTTCTATCTGTAAATGCAGAGCTCTGTGACTGATTCTATTTAATCCAACTTATGCTGTAAGGAAAAGTATTTCTGACGGAGGTTGGAGGTTTTCACGTCCAGATGGTGTCCATTACTGTTAGTTTACATAGAAAATAACTTTTGATGTTTTACTGCCTGTTTAGTTTGAATTAATGAATAAAACCTAAACTCTGAGTTATAATCACACACCAGGAATTCATCACTACTGTAGAAACCAGCAGTGGACATCGCAGGAGTGGACGTTGGATCCTTCTCTCTAGAAACAGTGTGGCTCCAGGACTTGGGTTTGTGATGCTGCGTTTGAATGAAGGACAAGACTTCTGGACCGATGTCATTTGGACCGATGAGACCAAAGTAGAGAAGTTTGGACATTTTGCACAGAACCATGTTGAGATAAAACCAAACACAAGACACTGGCACAAATACCTCCATCCTACTTTCAAGCATGGTGGTGGAGCGCGGATGATTTGGGCCTGCTTGAAGCCTGGAGTCAAATGTGAGTCCATCTGTCCATCATCTGCAGCTTAGTCCAAACTGGGTTTCCCAATGGTCCCAGTACAGCAGAAAATTTACAACAGAATTTACTAAAATAGAAAGAATGAAGGTGCATCAATGGCCCAGTCAAAGTTCAGAACTGAACCTGACCGAGATGCTGTGGCAGGACCTTCAGAGAGCTGTGAAGGTGGTGCTAAAACTGCTGGATAATGGGTCGGGTTTAGTTTTCACATTGACTTTAGAGACTCTTTTCTCATGAATGTGAATTAAAATAAAAATTTATTCTGTGAGTTTCCTGCTCCAGACCGTGGCAGCAGTCAGGGTTCTGTTCATCCTCTGGAGAACTTTCACTGTTCAGCCAGGAGTCAACCGGATCGGATCAGAATGAATGAAAAGAAGAGTTGAAAAGCAAACGAGAGGAACCAACTTCACTCTAGATTCTATTTGATGGATTTTAATGGTTGATGGGGAAGATTTCTTAGATTTAATTAAGAACTGAATATTATTTATGATTCAACAGGAAGAGACGGTTTTCCATCAGCTGAGGGAACCAGTGACGTTCTGAGCTCTTCTGGTACCATCAGCAGGTGGCAGAGATCAGTTTTATTTTCTACTCAAACAATAAATGTCAGAAACACAAGAAGCCGACTGATCCACAAGGACATTCATGCTGATCCCGTCTCCTTCTGGTCTGTTTCAGAGTACGGTGAAGTTTCCATGATGGAGTCACTGGTCAGAGAATTTAGTTCGCTTCATAAAAACAAAAAATAATCAAGATAAACATTCAGCTCCCTACAAAAACACAAATAGTCTAAATTATTTTAAACATAAAGTTCAGCACTAAACAACAATCTATGTAAAAGTGAAAGGAGTTCCCTCTGTAGAAGAACAGAAAGTGAAATCAGATTTATTCGATAAAAACGTGAAGTGAGTCTAAAAACTGCTGAAGACGTAACTTTTCTTAACTCGGTTGTTCTACCTCACCTCACCGAGTCTGGAAGCAACAGAAAACCACCTGAAAATAGCTTCCATACGCTGAAAAACGTTTAGGTGGCAGAGTTCAGATCTACGATGGGCTGAGAAGCTCCAGGTCAACCAACCAGCTTCTCTGAAATGCTCCAGGATCCAAATTAAAACCCAAAGGTGACCGGGCCTTCACAGCGGCTGATCCAGACCGTACGGATGGTTCTTCATCTGAGGTCCGGACCGCTGGGCCTGTTGAATCTTTGAAATCTGGCCTAAAAACTCATCTTCTCCTCTTGGTGTTTGACTGAAGCAGAACATGAGACCCAAATGGACCTGATGGTTCTGGCTGGTATTTTATCTCTTTTATCCAATCCTTGCCTCTTTTGTTTGATTGTTTTTCTGTTTAACTGATTTTCTGACTGAATTAAAAACCCTTTGGTCACTTTTAATATGCTTTTCTAAATAAATTTACATTAACATCTAGTTCTTCATGGTGGGAGGGTCTCCAGAGAAATATCCAATCAGGAGCAGTTTCTTCTCTAAACATAAAACATCTCCTAATGTCCTACAGAGAAGATCTTTTATTCATTTAACCTCTGTTCAAGCAGCACCAAGTAAATATCAGCTTCCTGTCCCACTAAAACAAGTCCTTGAACAAAGGAAGTAGGATGAGGAGCCGATGAAGACTCTTCAGGACTTTCCATGAAGGATGTGATAAACGTTACTTCCTGTTCCCAGTCAGAATCCCAGCTGATTTACAGTAAATGGAAACTGGTTTCGTTTTCTTGTAATAGGAGGGATTTCACATTAATTTGACTCACGGCTTCTTTATGAAAGGTCCTGGTTGGACTTCCTCTTTGCTCTGTTCGTCTAGTTTGTCCCGTTCAGAATCCTTCAGGAATCCACTGGTTGCTTCAATGAAACCAGGCTGGATACATGTAGCAGCTGATACACCACAATCACACCCTGACTATTGATGGGAGAAGATGTTTCACTCACAATCAGCTCAGATCAGCTCAGCATTCAGGAGGTACAAGCAGAGCTTCATCGTTGCTTCTGTAGGACCTGGAGAACATGATCTTTCTATCTAGATTGTTCAAAGGCAACAGGAGCTCTGCTGGGAAAAATGCAAACATTTTCTACAGTTTAGATGTTTTTATTGGGCCCAAATCTCCGATGGTGTCTGGTCTGGAGGTTCCCTTTAGCCTGGAGGTCTGGAGCTTCTAATGAGCCTGGAGGTCTGGAGGTTCCCTTTAGCCTGGAGGTCTGGAGCTTCTAATGAGCCTGGAGGTCTGGAGGTTCCCTTTAGCCTGGAGGTCTGGAGCTTCTAATGAGCCTGGAGGTCTGGAGGTTCCCTTTAGCCTGGAGGTCTGGAGCTTCTAATGAGCCTGGAGGTCTGGAGGTTCCCTTTAGCCTGGAGGTCTGGAGCTTCTAATGAGCCTGGAGGTCTGGAGGTTCCAATTAGTTAAATGTTTGGAATTACAGTCATTAGTAGTACAATCAGTGGTATTATAATCAGTGCCAGTATCCATCATCCAATATAAACTTACAGCAAGTATAATACTTTCATTTATTGCGTCCTGTGAAATGTCCCTTTGATTTTTGTTCGTTTCTGTGAAACCTTCCAGCTGATCTGAGATGATGAATCACCATAATGGAAAACATGGAGACGTGAACGTTTCTGTCCAGTTTATTCAAACAACAGCAGCAACATTTTTACAGAATGATATAAAGACCAGAGACAATAAAATAAGCATCAACAGACAAGAGGTATAAACATT